>NC_136487.1:30312982-30417982 GCF_053919585.1 Euprymna scolopes | reverse complement strand
TTAATAATATCTACGAGTCGATAACACTAAGGGAGGTAATCCAGACATGTAATGAGAGACACATGCTACTAGAAAAAAGTATTATTAAAAAAATGAGGATAAAAATATTAAAAAAAGTATGCTGCAAATGTTTATTTTACTTTTTTGTAATTACCATTTCTCTGCAATTACCGTTAAAGATTTTATTTCTTGTTATTAAAGTTATAAACCTTTGTTACATTAAGTAAAGTAGTTTTAAAATATTTTGCAATAAATCGAATGTTTTGTTTAATAAAAATTACAATATCGTCGCATTTTACATTTTTTATTCGTGTTATAAAACTTTCATTAAATTAAGTAGTTGAATGTTTTGTTTAATAAAAATGGCAATACTGTCCTTTGTAACGTTAAATGTTTCAGCATCTCACATTCTCGTATGAAAAAAAATGAACAATATAAAATCAAACATTTAATTAATTTTTGTTATTAATGTAAAAAAACTTTTTTACATTAACAAAAGCCATCGCACGTGTTTAATAAATATTAAATTTCCTCGGCAATTATATTTATATAGTCGCATTATCTAGTTTATGCAAACAAACTTGACTGTTTTTTTTTTTTTTCAAAATAACAGGTTATTTTAAAACTGGAAACTATTAATCAGAAGTGACTTTTCCAGGGCGTTTATCGTCAATCCCAAATATTAGCTCATGTGATATTGTAAACAAGTTGCGTTTTCGTAATAATAAAAATAGATATGCAATTAGCGTCCCAAATCCTTTCATGAAGATTTGAAGGAATCGCTTGGTAAAATAGTTATCTCCCATGAACTAATGACGACGATCGCAATAGCGCCGATAGTTTATACATATTTTCAAGCAAAATAATGCAACTTATAAATCTTACAGAAACAAAGTAATAGACAAAAAATATTAATAAATGGTTTAATCATTATCATACAATTTCCTGTTCTAATAAGCTTAAGAATATCTACGATTTTCAGTAATATCAATATAGTTGATTTAAACAAGAATAAAATATGAAGAAATATATCTAATAAATGTAAATTAAAACGAAAAAATATCATTAGTAAAATTACAATAATATATACACTAGCAGGACCTGTGGAAATTCCATAGGGGAAACAATCATATGTAATGTATTAGCGTTGGCATTCTGTAGATGTTCAGCGTAAATTATATTATTATAGCTAATGTGTTAAACTGCAAAGGTAATTATCCAAGCTAGCAGGGACGCCTGGCGAATATCGGTCGTAAGGCACGCTTAAATATAATATTTTAATTCTTGCAGATTTCGTATATATTATTACAAAGTTTATATCCTATCAAGTTTTATATATTATAAAGTTACGATTTCAAAAATAAAAAAATATATCTTTATGAATTGGATGCATCACCTTGAATTGGAGCCAAAACTAACATATATATATATATATATATATATATATATATATATATATATATATATATATATATATATATGTTTGTTTCGGTTCCAATTCAAGCTGATGTATCCAATTCACACCGACTATAATGCTCCTCATCTTGAGTTGAGCATATTGAGAAGGGATACACGAATTACCATTGGCGTATAAAGCGATGCTCTTTGTGTAAACAAATCGAGCTTAGGTATTTCTGACGATGTCAAAACATCGTTTATTCACGACTCGCCTAGCAGCCGCTGATTAGCGTAATGGTTAGGAGCTTTGACTGTCGGGTTTCAATCTTAGCTTGAGGTAGTTGCCTGTCTAGCCGCACTGATGAGCTGTGAAACAGCGAAACAGTACTGTATGTGGATGACTATATATATATATATATATATATATATATATATATATATATATATATAACTTGGGTTCGGTCCTTCAGCTATAATCGAAACTGAAACCAAAACTTATGGAACATTCTTGGTAAAATTGTTTATTACATAAATGGAAAATATTGCAATATTTTTAAAAATTCAATTTATAACATTATATAATCAATTCTTAATACTGCATTATTATAAGTTATAAATTCATTATATTTTTACTAGAACATCTTTTCCTTTTCTTTTCCAGTTTTAACAACTAGTCCTTTACTTTCCCATGTTTAAGCTTAACCTAATTACTTTTCACGGTCGAATTTTTCTATTGCAATTAATATATAGTTAAGTCTAATCAATTTTATATAATGATAACGCAAACAAAAAAAAATTGTCAAAATATTTTTAAGATAATAGTAATTTTTTTCTAATAAATATTCTAAATGAAAATTAATAATCTTTCTTATATATATATATATATATATATGTGTGTGTGTGTGTGTGTGTGTGTGTGTGTGTATACACATATATATAATAGAAAAACATATTTTCTTAAATTAATTCAAATTAAAAAACATTATAAACATGATAAGAAGGTATAAATTTGTTTAATTATGCGACAAGGAGTACTTATAAAATTGAAGAACCTTATTCAGCGGAGTTTCAAAATGCATTTCTTCTCCTCAGAGGGACGAGGTTTGCAAAATATACAATAAAATTTGTAAGTTAATGAATTAAAATAATTACAAATATGAAATTAATCATATTTGCATAAAAAAGTTATTAAACAGTTAATGAAAGTTTATAAGTATTCATAAAGATTATAAAAGCAGGAACAAGGAAAAAAGAAAAACAGGATATGGCAAAGATCCATTAAATAAGAAGGTAAAATCCAGGAAAAACAGAATAAATACAAAGAGTCCATTGATAATCCACTGGCAATCCATAAGAACGGGAAAACAGAATTACAGACATCCAGGGTAAATCAATGCTTCCAGAAAATTTATCAGATCATGGGAAGTGAAGCAAGTTAAAAAACGTTTTTTTTAAGTAAGGATAGGCCAATATTGAAATAGAGAAAAGCAAAGTTATTCTAGCAAATGGAAGAGGGGAAGTGAAGATTAAAGGAAAAGCAATAAGAATTTAAATTGAAATTGAGAAAGGAGGAGTAAAAAAAGAAAAAATGAAAAAGAAAAGAAGACAAGATAAGAGGAAGAAAGAAAAGTAAGAAGCTAAAAAGTATAAATATCTGTTAATCTCATTTATATATTTACGATTTCATGTATCTACCCAAGTATTATATGAATAAAATATTACACATATGCATTACTAGATTTACTTCTATAGTGCTCAATGTGTGAGTAGGTCTTGGTAGTAGTAGGAAAATATACTTATAGCAAATAATCTGATCTGCACAGATACGTTCATTTTTCATTCTCGAGTCAGATCAGCAGTCTAATGGTAAATCAGTATTTACTAATTTAGAGAACTTGAGTATTTTTTTCAGCAGGTGACTAGAGTAATTCGTGTATAGATAGATAAATAGACAGGCTGATGAATAGTGATATAGATTTATAGATAGATATGTAATAATAGTTCTTACTTTCTTTAATTTGGAATTGGTATCAGTGAGATGTCGAAGATGAATCCATTATTTCAACAAGTTCAATATATGAGGCGGCAAAATAAAAACAAAAACAATAAATTACAGTAAAGAGAAAATGCATTCATTATATATATATATATATATATATATATATATATATATATATATATATATATAAGATACGAATTGTAGGATAAAATTGTGAAATTTCACTTTGAATAAAAATCGACTCGGTAAGTCTGTTATACTTTTTGTATTATATAAATTAATACGAGCAGTAAATAAAATTTATAATATAATTCCATATATTTTTTAAAATATAATTCCATATTCTAAATTTAAATCTTTTATTATGTATATATTAAAATAGATTTATTTTAGATTTAAAATAGCATAATATAAAAACTCTGAAGACTTCTAGAATATGTTCATTTCTTTCTATCATAACTTTACGAATGTTTAGATCATATCAGCTATTATCTCTGTCTGTCTATCTCTCTCTCTCTCTCTCTCTCTCTATATATATATATATATATATATATATATATATATATAGAGAGAGAGAGAGAGAGGGGGGGGGAGACAAAATGTATATATATATTAAGGATATAAAACTTTTAAAGGAAAAATATTCGAATGCAGTCAATTAATGGTCCCAATATTTTATTCATATTTCACCGTTATTATTACATTTTTTTTATTTGCATAATGTGTCCGATCATATAAATATTACATAGATACATTTTCCAATAACCATCACTAGGTGATATTACATCAAGTTATGAAAAGTCATGAAAATATATCACTAGTTGGACTTAAAGAAGGGCACAAATAAACAACTTCTTTAATGGATAACCTCGGGTTTTCCGTGAATTATATGAAAAACAAAACGCTTTATTTCAAGTAGAAATATTGAATACGGTTCAGCATAATGTATTCACCATTCTGTTTTTTATAAATTTATATGTCTGTATAGCTCATCAAAAAGGATATGAAAAACAGATTAAACAAATACGTCTCATCTAGGCAAAATAAAAGATAATCAGCAGATTATATATATATATATACATATATATATATATATATATATATGTAAGTAGTAACACATTGAATATTGACATTATAAGAATATATGTAAAAGTAGTAACACATTCAATATTGACATGATGAGAATATATGTAAAAGTAGTAACACATTCAATATTGACATTATAAGAATATATGTAAAAGTAGTAACGCATTCAATATTGACATGATGAGAATATATGTAAAAGTAGTAACGCATTCAATATTGACATGATGATCATATATGTAAAAGTAGTAACACATTCAATATTGACATTATAAGAATATATGTAAAAGTAGTAACGCATTCAATATTGACATTATGAGAATATATGTAACAGTAGTAACGCATTCAATATTGACATGATGAGAATATATGTAAAAGTAGTAACGCATTCAATATTGACATTATGAGAATATATGTAAAAGTAGTAACACATTCAATATTGACATTATAAGAATATATGTAAAAGTATTAACGCAATCAGTATTGACATGATGAGAATATATGTAAAAGTAGTAACGCATTCAATATTTACATTATAAGAATATATGTAAAAGTCGTAACACATTCAATATTGACATGATGAGAATATATGTAAAAGTAGTAACGTATTCAATATTGACATGATGAGAATATATGTAAAAGTAGTAAAACATGCAATATTTACATTATAAGAATATATGTAAAAGTATTAACGCAATCAATATTGACATGATGAGAATATATGTAAAAGTAGTAACGCATTCAATATTGACATTATAAGAATATATGTAAAAGTAGTAACGCATTCAATATTGACATGATGAGAATATATGTAACATTAGTAACGCATTCAATATTGACATGATGAGAATATATGTAAAAGTAGTAACGCATTCAATATTGACATGATGAGAATATATGTAAAAGTATTAACGTATTCAATATTGACATGATGAGAATATATGTAAAAGTCGTAACGCATTCAATATTGCCATTATAAGAATATATGTAAAAGTAGTAACACATTCAATATTGACATTATAAAAATATATGTAAAAGTATTAACGCAATCAATATTGATATGATGAGAATATATGTAAAAGTAGTAACGCATTCAATATTGACATGATGAGAATATATGTAAAAGTAGTAACGCATTCAATATTGACATGATGAGAATATATGTAAAAGTAGTAACGCATTCAATATTGACATGATGAGAATATATGTAAAAGTAGAAACGCATTCAATATTGACATGATGAAAATATATGTAAAAGTAGTAACACATTCAATATTGACATTATAAGAATATATGTAAAAGTAGTAACGCATTCAATATTGACATGATGAGAATATATGTAAAAGTAGTAACGCATTCAATATTGACATGATGAGAATATATGTAAAAGTAGTAACGCATTCAATATTGACATGATGAGAATATATGTAAAAGTAGTAACGCATTCAATATTGACATGATGAGAATATATGTAAAAGTAGTAACGCAATCAATATTGACATGATGATAATATATGTAAAAGTAGTAACGCATTCAATATTGATATTATGAGAATATATGTAAAAGTAGTAACACATTCAATATTGACATGATGAGAATATATGTAAACGTATTAACGCAATCAATATTGACATTATAAAAATATATGTAAAAGTAGTAACGCATTCAATATTGACATGATGAGAATATATGTAAAAGTAGTAACACATTCAATATTGACATTATAAGAATATATGTAAAAGTATTAACGCAATCAGTATTGACATGATGAGAATATATGTAAAAGTAGTAACGCATTCAATATTTACATTATAAGAATATATGTAAAAGTAGTAACACATTGAATATTGACATGATGAGAATATATGTAAAAGTAGTAACGCATTCAATATTGACATGATGAGAATATATGTAAAAGTAGTAACACATTCAATATTGACATGGTGAGAATATATGTAAAAGTATTTACGCAATCAGTATTGGCATGATGAGAATATATGTAAAAGTAGTAACGCATTCAATATTTAAATTATAAGAATATATGTAAAAGTAGTAACACATTCAATATTGACATGATGAGAATATATGTAAAAGTAGTAACGCATTCAATATTGACATGATGAGAATATATGTAAAAGTAGTAACGCATTCAATATTGATATTAAAAGAATATATGTAAAAGTAGTAACGCATTCAATATTGACATTATGAGAATATATGTAAAAGTAGTAACACATTCAATATTGACATGATGAGAATATATGTAAAAGTAGTAACACATTCAATATTGACATTATAAGAATATATGTAAAATAGTAACGCATTACATATTGACATGATGAGAATATATGTAAAAGTAGTAACGCATTCAATATTGACATGATGAGAATATATGTAAAAGTAGTAACGCATTCAATATTGACATGATGAGAATATATGTAAAAGTAGTAACGCATTCAATATTGACATGATGAGAATATATGTAAAAGTAGTAACGCATTCAATATTGACATTATGAGAATATATGTAAAAGTAGTAACACATTCAATATTGACATGATGAGAATATATGTAAAAGTAGTAACACATTCAATATTGACATTATAAGAATATATGTAAAATTAGTAACGCATTCAATATTTACATGATGAGAATATATGTAAAAGTAGTAACGCAATCAATATTGACATGATGAGAATATATGTAAAAGTAGTAACGCATTCAATATTGACATGATGAGAATATATGTAAAAGTATTAACGCATTCAATATTTACATTATAAGAATATATGTAAAAGTATTAACGCAATCAATATTGACAGGATGAGAATATATGTAAAAGTATTAACGCATTCAATATTGACATGATGAGAATTTATGTAAAAGTAGTAACACATGCAATATTGACATTATAAGAATATATATAAAAGTATTAACGCAATAAATATTGACATGATGAAAATATATGTAAAAGTATTAACGCAATCAATATTGACATTATGAGAATATATGTAAAAGTAGTAACACATTCAATATTGACATTATAAGAATATATGTAAAAGTAGTAGCACATTCAATATTGACATTATAAAAATATATGTTGTAGTAACGCATTCAATATTGACATTATAAGAATATATGTAAAAGTAGTAACACATTCAATATTGACATTATAAGAATATATATAAAGGTTGTAACGCATTCAATATTGACATTATGAGAATATATGTAAAAGTAGTAACACATCCAATATTGACATTATGAGAATATATGTAAAAGTAGTAACGCATTCAATATTGACATGATGAGAATATATGTAAAAGTAGTAACACATTCAATATGTAAATTATGAAAATATATGTAAAAGTAGTAACGCATTCAATATTGACATTATAAGAATATATGTAAAAGTCGTAACGCATTCAATATTGACATTATAAGAATATATGTAAAAGTAGTAACACATTCAATATTGACATTATAAGAATATATGTAAAAGTCGTAACGCATTCAATATTGACATTATAAGAATATATGTAAAAGTAGTAACACATTCAATATTGACATGATGAGAATATATGTAAAAGTAGTAACACATTCAATATGTAAATTATGAAAATATATGTAAAAGTCGTAACGCATTCAATATTGACATTATAAGAATATATGTAAAAGTAGTAACACATTCAATATTGACATTATAAGAATATATGTAAAAGTCGTAACGCATTCAATATTGACATTATAAGAATATATGTAAAAGTAGTAACACATTCAATATTGACATTATAAGAATATATGTAAAAGTCGTAACGCATTCAATATTGACATTATAAGAATATATGTAAAAGTAGTAACACATTCAATATTGACATTATAAGAATATATGTAAAAGTAGTAACACATTCAATATTGACATTATAAGAATATATGTAAAAGTAGTAACACATTCAATATTGACATTATAAGAATATATGTAAAAGTAGTAACACATTCAATATTGACATTATAAGAATATATGTAAAAGTAGTAACACATTCAATATTGACATTATAAGAATATATGTAAAAGTAGTAACGCATTCAATATTGACATGATGAGAATATATGTAAAAGTAGTAGTGTAGAACCATCGTTTAATTACCATTGCTTCCAGGTCCACTCTAACCCGGAGTGCTAGTACCTGTTAGGGTCCCAACTATGGATTAAATAGAAACCGACTTGAAAACAACAAATATATTCTATTAAAATTATTTCCATGGCAAGTGTTCGTCTGAGCTCCAATTCCTCGCCCCCCCCCCTCGCCAATCTTTCATGAGAAACACCCGTCTGGCTGAAACTACTGTCAATAATTTTCCCCACTCTTTATCTGTGCCTAAATCAAAACGTAGATTCCATGAGCAAATCTTCTTTCTTAGAACTGCACGCCAGTGGAACTTTCTGCCGCTTGCCTGTTTCCCACCTGACTACAACTTGGACGTCTTCAAGTTCAACATAAACAAACTCCTGACAAACCGCCTCCTTAAGTAAGACACTCTATCAAAACCCCCAATACTAATGATTACTACAATACTATCTCATTGATTACTGTACATGCAATAGCCCTTATCCCTGAGTGACCTTCGGGCCTTGATAAGTGGTAACCCCCATATAAAAAAATTCTTCAAAATCTTTGGATTCGGCATTCGGCATTCGACATTAAATAACCTGAAAAGGATTGATATGCCGTAAAACCAAAACAACCAACCAACAAAAACTGAAGACATATTTTTAATAAAATAAAATCTACGTTTCTCATTAAAAGTTTTTTTTCTTTACTATTTTCTATATAGTTATATGACGTAAAAGTAGAAACAATGAATACATACTGACATCAACATTATGGATTGACTATATCTTTTATTTTCCATATATCGCACTTTAATATAACTAGATATTTTAGCCCGTTTAATTGACGGTGAATATGGCTTAATTTTGTGATCATTTTTGCAGTAAATACTGAGTCCTATTAATCCCTATCAACCCCAATCTGCGCATTAAAACCAGTAACTTTGGGCAAGTGGGGCTCGTCAAATTTGGATGTTACTATCCTAGAAGAAGCCAACTCAAAACCTCTCCTAGAAGAAGCCAACTCAAAACCTCTCCTAGAAGAAAACAACCCAAAACCTCACCTAGAAGAAGCCAACTCAAAACATCTCCTAGAAGAAGACAACCCAAAACCTCTCCTAGAAGAAGCCAACTCAAAACCCATCCTAGAAGAAGCCAACTCAAAACCTCTCCTAGAAGAAGCCAACTCAAAACCTCTCCTAGAAGAAGCCAACCCAAAACCTATCCTACAAGAAGCCAACTCAAAACCTCTCCTAGAAGAAGACAACTCAAAACCTCTCCTAGAAGAAGACAACCCAAAACCTCTCCTAAAAGAAGCCAACCCAAAACCTCACCTAGAAGAAGCCAACTCAAAACCTCTCCTAGAGGAAGCCAACTCAAAACCTCTCTTAGAATAAGACAACTCAAAACCTCTCCTAGAAGAAGACAACTCAAAACCTCTCCTAGAAGAAGACAACCCAAAACCTCACCTAGAAGAAGCCAACTCAAAACCTACGCTACCTTGCAAGATTATGCCATCCTCGGAAAGGATAAGGGAGTAAACACCGACAGAAAATCCGGAAACGAAATCCCTCAGGCGGCCCGGCTTTATATTGTCATCACGGGCAACTCAATTCTCTCTTTCCCTTAGATCCTCTGGCTTCGTGGAGAGGGAAACTGCTGCATGGGCAACAGCTCTCCTCCCATATAACTATGTCCAAGCTATGTAGCTTCATTGCTACACTGTCGTCTCCCGAGACGGACGGTCGCCAATAAGTAACAATGTAGTAAGTTTTTTGGCATGTTTATTGTTATTGACAAAGCCATACAGGCAATAAACATATTCGGCTTTTGTAGATTCGGATTTACGGGTTAAGATGACCTGCATATTATTTATTTGCTCGAGAAGTTATCATATTAATGTAGAATGTGACGACGACAACGATTTAAAATGTATTTATCTCATAAAGCTCAATAGAGTTAGCTCTAAATTGCCCCAGTTTTATTATACTGTCAAAATATATAAACCTCCTTATTTGCCAATACCTCACATTGAATATTTATGTCCTATGATTATCCTAACGAACCAACAATCTCGTTTCATTTGGAGCTTACGCAACGTAATAACTCGTTCGTACAATTGACTTTGCAAGGATATTATTGCAATATTAAACACTAATATAGTTCACAGCTTAATTTTAATAGACTATTTATACCATGTACTTGGATATTAAAATATTTTATCATATGGTTCCAATCAAATTGATTTTAACTGTTACGTTTGCACTTTTTTCCATAATGTAATAGATACGAATATAGTTCTAGGCTTCTAATCCAATCTCATAGCAGCAGAGCAATGAGACTTCGCACAATTATTCGTCCTTTTATACATACGAACCACAAGAGTACCGCTGTTCTCCCATCATTTAATGCAGCTCTGATATTGTTTTATAGAGCATTTCAGGTTGGTCTCCGACCACACAATAACTTCGGAAATTTATTCGGAATTTATATGGGACACTCTTTCTTTTCAAAGGGCGCAAGGTTAGGAGAGTAGGGCGGATCAGAAAATATTTTATAGCTACACGCCGGTGCTTCTGACCTGGAGATATGCGTGTTGTGGACCGGAACGTAATTTTACAAGAGGAAAATACCTTTGGTTATCTTACCTTACCTCTTGATTTTCATAGCTTCTCTTAATTTCCACAAACTTAAGCATAATATACTCCTGTATTTGTGATATCATTTACAAGGAAAAGTGTTATCATTACTCCTTCGCTTCCGGAAGGGTATCAGTATCGTAGGAATTCATCTGACAAACGCATTATGAGTATGCAAATGATATTAAGCTGGGACAAATATAATGTCGTTTGTTATCATATACTAGCAGTTCAGCCTGGCTTTGGTCGGGTCCTATGTACTGTTCATAACTTGCCCTACATGAGAATACACTTTATGTAAGATTTCAAATATTTAGACCAAAATTTATCTGATTAATTTCGTAGAGACCGAATTTCGTGAAAACACTGACCCCAATTTTGACAATTAATATTTATTATTTTGGTCTCAAATCAAAATACAAAGTTTTACCCATTTCCTAGTTACGTGCATCTTATATTTTAAGTCTTTAAACCCCAAATTTGCGAAGGAATTCCGCAGAATCTGCAAAAGTAAACTCTTTAAACTTTGACCTTTTGGCAGCAGAAAATTTCACACCCAAAATGATTAAAATGCTTACCGCATGCCTGAATACGCGTTAAATTTCAAATGTTTAGGCACAAAATTGGCTGAGTAGTTTGCTAGACACTCTAAAGGTCAAATTTTTTAAACTTTGACCGCTTGGAAGCTTAAATTTTCGACCCAAACCGATTAAGAAGCATGACATATCTCTGAATACCGTTTATGTAAAATTTCAAATGTTTGACCAGAAATTGGTTGAGTAATTTGGTAGAGACCGCAGACGTAATTTTTTTAATACTTTGACCCCAATTTTGACCACTTAAAATTCATGTTTTTGGGCTCAAATAATATTATAAAGTTTGATCAATTTCCAAATAACCTACATTTAAAATTTCAAGTGTTTGGACAAAAAATTGACGGAGGAGTTTGGTAGAGTTTTCAAAGGTTTTATCGCTGAACTTTGACCCTTTGACAGCCAAATTTCTGGCCGAAAACGAATTAAAAAGATGTTTCTAAATCTTAATACTCCTTATGTCAAATCTCGAGTCTGTAGACCGAAAATTGCAGAGTTAATTAGTAGGAAAATGTACACAGACACACACATACAGACATTTTCATGTTTATAGATATGCTAGCTGTTCGACCCGGTTTTGCTTGGGCCCCATTTACTGTTCATAACTGTATGTGCATATGTATATATTAAAAAGTCTACATATGTACCGTAATGCCTTTCTATATAATAGGCTTCCTTAACTACCATAGATAAAAGTTGGTGGAGACCGCAAACGTCAAATTTTTTAAAAGTTTGTAATCCAATTTTGTCCCTTTAACATTGTTTTGGGCTCAAATTTAATTAAAATGTTTGACCCATGTCCAAGTAACTTACATCTAAAAGTTCAAGTGTTTAGACCTAAAATTGGCGGAAACGTTTGGTAGAGTCTGCAAAGGTCAACGCTGTTAACTTTTTTGCCAGACAATGTCCGCTCAAAAACTGAATAAACAGCTTGCTGCATGTCTGAATGCCCTTCATATAAAATTTTAAATGTTTAGACCCAAAATTGGCTTAATAGTTTGCTAGAGACCGCAAAAATAAAATCTTTCGAACTTTGACCCCATTGGAAGCCAAATTTTCAGCAAAAAACGATTAAAAGACTTGCTCTATGTCTGAATACACTTTATGTAAAATTTCAAATGTTTATATAAAAAAATTGGCTAAGTAATTTGGTAGAGACCGCAGACGTCAATTTTTTTTTAACTTTGACTTCAATTATGATCCCTTAACATTTATTGTTTTTGGCTCAAATCCAATTATAGAGTTAGATCCATGTCCAAGTAACCTATATATAAAATTTCAAGTGTTTGAACCAATAATTGACAGAGGAGTGTGGTAGAGTTTTCAAAAGTCAAATCGTTAAACTTTGACCCCTTATCAGCAACATTTCTGGCCGAATACGGATTAAAAATTTATATATGTGCAAGCCACAACAAGAATAAAATCTAAAAACTGAAAGACGTTTTAACTCACGAATTGATGGCCATTAAGAAAATGGTGTGAGGTGCCACTAATTTGTAGACCGGATGTGACGCAGAAACGTTCCGGAAGAAACTAAGGATGACAGTTTCCATCAAAAGATGGTTCCAACCTGCGAATAAAAGTAAAACAAAATATAAAAAAGAATGTAAACACGAAAAGAAAATCCGTATTTCTTAATTTATTATAATTATGCAAGGAAGTTGCCGACATTTCCTTTTTATGAGGTTTTAAAATGACGCCAATTTGAATTAAGTTTAGAGTGATTTATTTTTTACTTACTACTTTGAGAATTTATCTTGAACTTAGCATCCTTACGGTTTCTATTATTTTTAGTACAATATTGGTTAGCAATTGGTTGATGTTCTAACTGTTTATACGTATGTAACAATATAGCATTTAACTGTTTATGTAACATCTGTCTTTTTACTTTTTGTTACTCCCGAATATAATGATATCATTTAATGTTTAACAGAGAACACGAAAAGTGCAACGGTTATACTATGAAAATGTTCACTACATATGGCAAAACGCCAATGTAAACTTTTAGACACCAAGAGGGAATTGCACAACGATATTTTTACAGAGCATGATTAAACCGGCTAAGGAATAATAATGCCAAAACATGTATTATATATATATATATATATATATATATATATATATATATATATATATATATATTACAAAAGAAGAAGAGATCTCTAGTAACCGGTAACTAGCTGACCGAAACATGCTCATGAATGTGTAGTAACATATTACTTATATGTAAACACGAATGAAAAGTATATATATATACATTAATTTTATTGCAGAAATTCCCCTTTGGACTAAAATACAACAACAGATGCCACATATAAATTTATAACATTTAGCCTATAAGCCACTACCATGTAACTTTATAAAGACTTTTCTGATACATCTAATGTTTAAATAAAATCCTAGATGACATCAGAGGAGCTACAGCAACACTATCGCATATACCTACAGAGAAAGTAGTCCCGATTTCTCCCCCTATTACTAAAGTACTACCACCGAACCCAGTCAGCACCGCAGGTTATTATACACAGGGTACGGATATACTAGTTTCACCCTCCGTAACTGATTCATAAACTCATAGCACAACCGTTAAATTCCCGTTCGTCGATTCGAAAAATAATAAATTCTTCCTAAAACATTCCAGCTATCCTCATTGGCTTAGATCAGACCGATCACTTATTCCAGATTACAATTCTATAAACTAAAAGGAGACTATCCAATATGGCGTCTACAGATACACGATGCAAGCGTTCTGCATGACATAAGGCGCGTACTAAGACGCTCGGAAATGATTGCTTCTCTCTACCTCTCCCCCTATCTCTCTCTCTCTCTCTCTGTAGATAGTAGGAAAGAGGCAGACACAGAGAGACAACGACAGAGCGAGATTTATACGTGTTTTTTAACATTCGACCACGTTAATGACTCGAGCGATATATATATATATATATATATATATATATATATATATATATATATTCGGGGTTCGAATCGTTCGACTGGTATTAATCGTGACACCCTGCACTGAAGATTCCCGAAAGGATGAAACACTAGTGTCTGTAGGTATTTAATTATTATAGTAAAAAATAATTATGACAGCCCCTTTAAGAAATTCGTTTCTTATCGTTGAGCACTTTCAGTTGAATTAAAGTCGGTCAATTTAGCTCTTATGCATAGATCATCGTATAACGATTAGATCACTCTCTGACTGACGTAAATGAACATTTAAAATTAAAATGTTTAAAATTCGACGTTATTTCTCGCGGTTAATGGTAGCCGAATGGATTAGGTCTTCGCTAATCGAGCCAGAGATATCTCGTGATGCAGGGTTCGAATCGTTCGACTGGTATTAATCGTGACACCCTGGAATGAAGATTCCCGAAGGGATGAAACACTAGTGTCTGTAAGTATTTAATTATTATAGTAAAAATAATTATATATATGTATAAATAGATAGATAGATAAATAGCGAGAGGGGAAGATTTTTTGAACAAGATTACACAATTATTATTTACTTTGGACAAAAATTTTCTTTGCTTTTAAATGATCGCATAGAATTTTATATACCTTTCTTTTACTTATGAACAATACAGACAGAAGTTTTAAAAAAAATTTGTTGTAATCTTATACACCGAACATTTTTATAATTTTAAAGGGAAAATAGTATGCTTACAACAAATACCGAATTGCAATGGTCCGCGAATAGGTAGTGTTTCTGATTATTAATCAATATAATTGCTTTTTGGACATCATCATCATCATTATTATTATTATTATTATTATTATTATTATTATTATTATTATTATTATTATTATTTATGACTGTTTAAAGACAAAATGATCGTGGGGGTAATCTCTACGTGCGTGAGCAGAAATTATTTTATAGAAAATACAGTTCCGAAAAAAAAAAGAACCCTAGAATTTTGGGGCGATATTTGGGATATGTTTGTGTTTTAAGCACAAAATTATTTCCTAGAAAATACAGTTGCGAAATTATGATTATTTTTTACATAAATGGCCGTGGGGTAATCTTTCTGCACAAGCACAGAATTATTTTATATAAAATACAGTTGCGAAATTATTTATAACAAATGAATATTGGTTTACCTACGATATTTGGAACATATTTCCGTTTTTAAGCGCACAATTATTTGCTAGAAAATACAGTTGCGAAATCATAATAATAAAAATATCGTTTACCTACGTTATTAGTTACCTACTTGCGGTTAAAAAAAGATCGCATTTAAATTGTCTGCAAATAAGTAGTTTTTCGAATAAAAATCATTATCGTTTACCTACGTTTTTTGTGACCTATTTACGTCTAAATAAAGAAATACTGCATTATCATCACAAATACATAGTTTTCGAATATTAAGCAATATAACTATTTCTTTTACTATTTTTTTTTTTTTGCGAAAAATACCGTCAAGGTGATTAAGCACAAAGTTATTTTATATAAACTTTTTTTTTCAATCTTCACCCCAAACAAGGCAAGTGCCGTTTGAAGTAGGGGGCTACTATCGGGGACAATTTGTGGGGGCATTATGAAGGGAGATGAGTAGAAAGATGCTTGTTAACATTACACTTGAACTTCTGCATATCAGTACAGTTGGGAAAGCAGTATCCCGGGAGGGAGTTCCAAAGACTTGCTGTTCTGGGGGAAAAACTATTGGAGTAAAAGGCTTTCTTACACCTAGGGATCTCTACTGTAAAGGGGTGGGACTGGGTTTCTTGTCGTGTTTGTCGGGGGTAGTCACGTCGAGGAGGTACAAGTGCTTTCAGTTCGTCAGAGCAGCCACCATTAAAGTATTTGTAGAACAGGCAGAGGGATGCAACATCTCGCCGATGGGACAGGGGCTGAAGCTTAGATGACAGGACCTATTAGGTTGGCGATTGTCTTTTAAACCCTGTCCAGGAGTGAGAGACAAACCACAGATGCACCAGCCCAAATGTGGCAGCAATACTCCATACATGGGCGAATGCTGGCCTTATAGAGGTACAGGATACTTTCAGGCGTAAGTAATTTTCTGGCACGGTAGAGAGAGCCCACCTTCCTGGCAGTAGCCTTGGCAATGCTATCAATGTATATATTCCAGTTCATGTTCTCTGTAAAACTTAGTTCGAGGAGTTTAAAGAAGTACTTTCAGGCAGCGTATTCTTAGCCATTGCTATTGGTGGTAGAAAAGGTTTCTTGTAATTATTGAAGGAAACAAGCTTAGCATTGAACGTGACCATCCATTTTTGTCCCCATTCCACTACAGATTGACTACAGTGTTTCTGCCATTCCCTTAGATATGTGTTCATTTGTTTTCCCCTCATGCCTGTTATAGAGGGTGGTGTCATCGGCAAATATATCCATATCCGAAACAATTTTATTAGGGAGGTCATTTATGAATATTAGGAACAATAAGGGTCCAAGGATAGAGCCCTGGGGTACTCCCGCATTTATATCATATTGTTTAGATGTACGACCGTCGGAATTTGGATTTTTCTCTTACTTAAGAAGGATTTAATTACATTATGTATTCTTCCAGTGATACCATATGATCTAATTTTCCTTAGAAGACCATCGTGCCATACCCTGTCAAAAGCCTTAGATATATCAAGGGCTACCGCTCTACCCTCCCCTGTTTTGTCCAGTTAACGGTATATACGTTCAGAGACCACAGTTAAGATATCTGCTGTTTAACGGTCTTGCCTGAATCCATATTGTTTGTCAGTCATGAGTTTAGCAGCTGTTAAGTGTTGGACTAGGACTTGATTAACTAAGGACTCAAATATTATGGCGAAAAGTGGGAGGAGGCTAATGGGGCGATAATTTAGTGGTTCAGTTCTTTCACCAGAATTCTTGAAGACTGGAACCACAGAAGCCGTTTTCCAGCAGTCGGGAAAGCAAGATTCGCTAAGGCATTTATTGTAAAGTTTGGAGAGAACTGAGGCAATCTCAGCAGAGCATTTTTTTATTAGCACAGCCGGGATGAGTTCTGGTTCATATACTTTTCAGGTGTCTAGGTTTTTTATGATAGCATGCACCTGAGAAGGGGTGATTTTCAAATCGTCTAGTGCGGCGTCTTTCCGCAAAGGAAAGTCGAGGAGGGAGTGGTGTGTCGGGTCCAGTGTGGAGTTTGAGTCAAACCGACTGGCAAGCAGAGTTGCCTTGTCGGTTGCCATAAAACCAACCTCATGATTGTTTGATAGTGGGGAAATCGTTGACTTCCCATCATTTACTACACTGTTGTAGATTTTACAAAAATCACGGGTTTCTAATTCCTGTGCTTCAATGCGTTTCCTGGTGGTTTCAGTGTAATCTGTCTCAGCTGTTGCATGGGGGACTAATAAATGTTTTCACCGGCGTTAGCTGCGTCCCTCACCAGTGTACGTTTTGCTTTGTTTACAATGATAATAAAGACGCCATTATGTAAAAGCCGATCGATCGTTCTTTCGTTTCTAATCCATTGACCTCCTCAATAAGATAATGACACATGGCAGCAGCGGTGGGATGGAAACAGTCCAAGAAAGATGTAGAAAAGGATGAGAAGAGGACAGTTATTTGTAGAAACAGATAAGTAACTTTATTGTTCTTGTTTCGAATGGTAATTTTACGTACGTCACGTGGACGAAAAAAATATCGGAAGGGGACATGGAAGAAACAAACAGACTAGCGGCTGGCATAAGGTCTCCGGCGCCGTTATGTATGGAAGACAATTTAGCGGCGAATTGGAAGTTGTTTAAACTGAAATGGTTTAACAACGCCATTATTACGTATTTGACGAAACAGTCATTACAATATAAGGGGGCACTTTTGCTTCATACGATGGGAGACGACGCATTCAAAATTTACTACGGGTTTCAATTTTCAACACCCGATGTCGAAAGAACACCCACCGAAATTATTTAGGCATTTGATAAATATGCTATAGGGGAAACGAATGAAACCTACGATCGTTACATATTTCATTCTAGAAAGCAAGGAGAATCAGATACTGTGGAATCCTTTATTATGGCACTTCGGACGTCGATAAAAGCGTGCAATTTTTGCGACAATTGCGTTTCATCAGTGCTCAGAGATCAGGTAGTACTGGGAATACACAACCCCCAGACACAAGCTGAGTTATTGAAAATAAGACAGACTTACAAAAATGTATTGACATCTGTAAGCTGTCTGAAAATGCTACAGTCATGTCCAGAATCCAAAGGCATGAAGGAGTGAACAGGGTTGATTTTAAACTCAAGAGAAAAACATCGGCACAATCTTACAGAGAATGCTGGACGTGTGCATGGAGTGGGCAAAGAGTTATGTCCTGCATTTGGTAAAACCTGTTATAAATGTAAGGAAAAAAAACACTTTGCCGTGAAATGCAAAGTATCGAGGAAAAAGAAGGTGCAGACTGTCAAAACCCAACATTATGACCAGGAAAATGACAGTAGTAGTTATTCAGAGAATAGACATGTAGACAGTGTATCAATTAAGAAAAGGGTAGATGCTGTAAGTCAAGAGGTGGTAAAAGCGGAAATGATGGCGAAAGGAAAACCAATTGCCTTTCAGCTCGATAGTGGAGCGTCCGTGAACATATTGAATGAGAAACACGTGATTGGAAAAACACTGGAACATTCAAATAAGACTCTTGTCATGCGGAATGGAGTAGAAGTGAAGCCATTGGAATGGTGTCGAGTAAAAATGATAAACTCCAAAAACTGGACAAAAATATGCAGTCAAGTTTGTCATTGTGAAAGAGGATTTCCATCCCTTACTTGGAGTAAATGCAATCCAGAAAATGGAACTCGTCACAATCAATAATGGCAAATTCAAAATGGTCGTCAAAGTTTCCCAAATGAATGAATCCAGCAGTCAGTACTCAGACAGCATTATCAATGACTTCAGAGATGTATTCAAAGAAGGATTGGGTATGTCAGGAGACGTACATTTGCAGGTGGATCCAGGAGTAGCACCAAATGTTGCATCAACACGGAGAATACCAATGGTACTTAAGGACAAGCTAAAAGTTGAGTTAGAAAAAACTGGTTAAGAAGAATGTTATTGAACCAGTGAGTGAGCCAACACCCTGGCTAAGTGCTTTAGCACTGGTAGTTAAGAAAAATGGAAGCCTACGCATATGCATAGACCTAAGATCACTGAATAAAGCTTTGAAGAGGGAACATTTTCAATTACCTACACTGGACGATTTACTACCAGAACTGGCTGACAGCAAGCTATTTTCTATCCTGGATCTACGAGATGGATTTTGCCATGTAAAATTAGACAAAGCCAGCAGTCGCTTAACAAAATTTTCTACACCATATGATAGGTTCCGGTGGAAAGTTTTACCTTTCGGGATTGCTCCAGCACCGGAGATATTTCAAAATACCCCTTTTCACAATGTGTCCGATTTAGAAGGGGTGGTTAACAAAGCGGGTGATCTGGTGATTGGGAAGGGTAAAACGATGGAAGAAGCAACACTTGGTCATGACCAAAAACTCAGGAAACTGGTGCAGAGATGTCGTGATCGTGGGATGCGATTGATTGCTGAAAAATTGAACCTACAAAAAACGTCTATATCTTTCCTGGGACGCATGATTACCAGTGATGGTTTACGTCCTAATCCTGGGAAAGTAAGAGATATAAAAGAGATGCTGTGCCCAACAGATATGAAAGGAGTGCAACGATTGTTTGGATTCGTAAATTACCTGGCGAAATTTCTACCACACATATCTGACGTGATGGCCTCTATAATAAATTTAGTGAAGACAGATGTGCCATAGACATGGTCCCAAATTCATGAAAAGGCTTTTGGAAAAATTAAAGAGTTAGTGAGTGAGGCACCAGTATTAAGGTACTATGACCCCCAACAAATCTTTGGTCATTCAATGCGATGCAAGTGAGAAGGGCATGGGGGCTGCACTACTCCAAGAGGGTCAACCTCTAGCCTATATCAGCCGTGCACTGACTGTCACAGAAACTCGGTATGCACAGATTGATAAGGAACTACTAGCAGTAGTCTACGCATGTGAACGGTTTCAGCAATATTTGGTCGGCAGATAACAGTACTGGAATCATATCATAGGCCACTGGAAGCGATATTGAAAAAAGAATTGGTGAAATGCTCAAAATGATTGCAAAATATGCTGATGCGACTGTAGGCTTACGATGCTACAGTTCTGTACCATCCAGGTAAGAAAGTGTTTCTTGCAGACACGCTATCAAGAGAATATATCTATGGATTGGGCGGTGAAGATGATGTCAAGGAAGCACAATATATTCCTGTAACAGAGAGAAGGCTGCTTGAACTGTATTCAGCCACGAAGGAAGACAGAAGCATGCAGCAGTTGCAGCAAGTAATTCTGGAAGGATGGCCAGAAGACAAAATACATCTTGCCCCAGAGATGAGACCATATTTTAACATGCGGAGTGAAATGCCGGTGCAAGACAGGTTAATTTTCAGAGGAAACCGGGTAGTGGTCCCACTGACACAGCGGGGAGTGTTGAAAGAAAAAATTCATTCCACACACCTGGGAGTAGAGGAATGTTGCAGAAGAACAAGAGGATGCTTGTATTGGACAAATATGAAGAGTGACATAAGGTACTATGACTGTCGCGACAAAATGTAGTGGGCAAAGAAAAAAAAACAGCTAAGTGACTTAACAAATCCTAATCTTACCAAAATGGCAACTGATTTTTAAATTAGACTATTTTATGTATTTTAATTATATGCGCATATATTGTCTTTAACTCTTTGCTTCCATGGGAGCTGTTTCTATTATCTTTTTATTGTTTTTATTTTTTTTATTTATTTATTTTTTCTCTTTTAGCTTTAACCAAGTGTTTATACCTTCTCTTTAAATTTATTTAATGCATTCTAATTACATATGCGTAGAAGTGGTCTTTAACATTTTAGTTCCATGCGAGCCGTTTTGTGGACAGAACTTACTACAAAAATACAGAACAGAGCTAGGAATACCTTTCTTTATACATAAGAAGACAGAACCTTAACCTAAAAAAAAAAAAAATTAAAATTATTATACACATGTGCGCTCTATAAATAGATAAAAAATCCTGGGAAAGAAAGTGAAGCCCCCACCGTCGATACCTCACACTAAGAACTTGGTTACGCTTGCTGACTGTCGCGACAAAATGTAGTGGGCAAAGAAAAAAACAGCTAAGTGACTTAACAAATCCTAATCTTACCAAAATGGCAACTGCTTTTTAAATTAGACTATTTTATGTATTTTAATTATATGCGCATATATTGTCTTTAACTCTTTGCTTCCATGCGAGCTGTTTCTATTATCTTTTTATTGTTTTTATTTTTTTATTTATTTATTTTTTCTCTTTTAGCTTTAACCGACTGTCTATACCTTCTCTTTAAATTTATTTATTTAATGCATTCTAATTACATATGCGTAGAAATGGTCTTTAACATTTTAGTTCCATGCGAGCCGTTTTGTGGACAGAACTTACTACAAAAATACAGAACAGAGCTAGGAATACCTTTCTTTATACTATAGAAGACAGAAGAACTTAAGTAGTATACTTAATATATGCAATCACCGTACGCTTGCTTGTATTAAAGTGTCCTCCATGATACCCATACCATACCAAACCACTGCACGTGGCTCATAATTTAACTGTCACTATATTTGTAACTGCAATATACATAATCCCAGCTGTGATACTAGGGCTAATTTTCTGAGTAGATGCAACACTCTGCGCCTGACCTTAATGACTACAATTCCAAATCCCAACGAACTAGCTGTTCCTATAACTGGGAGGAAAAAACCTAATAGCTAGCTACGAAATCTTATACATTTTACCTCCAAGACGATTGCGTTTGTCTTACCTGCATGCAAAAAAAAAAAAAAAAGTTCCCTCTTCTTCAAACTAAACCTTACTAGTAACTCGAAAATCCTAATGGAAATCTATCTGTAAATAAATAACCCCTCTTCTCTTGAACGCTAACAATCTACTCCTTCCAACCTATCCGCCACTAAACTCCCACATTGCCCCGCATCTGTAGTGGAATCGCTAACTTCCAGCCCCTAATCCCTCACATCTCACATGCAAAATGTTTTTATAGCCATCACTAAACATCTATACATTTCTACCTCTAAGGCATGCGTTACAGCTCATTCCTATCCAGTAAGGGATTTAACAGCCTATGCACACAGAGGCAGGTACTTAACAGCCAAAGTACTCAGAAACAAAGCAATCTACACTACACAACTGTCTTCTCGAGTTTTGCAACGATTAATACGTTATTGAAACGACACTCCTTGTTATGCAAAATGCCCCATGACTCTTACTAGAAAATAACTACAACTTCAACTCTATTCGCACCTTCTGAAAACCTGCCCATATATCTATTCACCTAATTACGCATGACTCAAAACTTGCTGTCTTATCCATACTATATTGCACTTACATCTTAACCCTCCTATCACCTAAAATAGCTCGGGCACAACTCGTAGCTCAATTCTTAATACCTACTCATACTGTAACATTATCCTAGACCTAAGCTAACATAAATAAAATAAAAAAAGGGTAAGACTAAAATCACATTTTCTCCTCCCTAACAAGCCCTCTTACAATCATAGACGCTTACACTGCATGAACTTCACTCACTCCCTTTATCCATTAAAAAGTAAATAGCATGTCCCTAAATCACTTTGAGGAGTGTAACTAATCAGTAGAGATATAATCCCCCACAAACTAACCCAGTAACACTAACCACGCGGGGTCGCAGAAATACCTGGATTAGAACCTAGGCGCGGAGAAACCCCTCTCAGGGCTGACGGACCCAGTAGGTCTTCCCAGATCATTCGTCTAGGAGAAGGAAAACTCTGAAACTAAACCAAAGGGGAGAGAGGCCTCTTCAGTCTTGGATGACAACCTTCCTAGAGCTGGTGACTCAAACAAATTCACCGGTTTGCAAACCTAAATTGCTTAAGGAGTAGATAGGTTCTGTCTATCGCCCGGCTTCCATACTCCTTCTTTGCCTATTAGTCAAGCGCAGAGACACTATCTCGGTGATTCGACAGAAACACCCAGCGGTAGATCTTGTTTCCTGGCTAGGGCAACGAACGCCGTTCTTCCCCATTCCAGCACGCCCCACCCCTAAAACTGAACATTTGGGAGTGCTTGAGTATAAGATATGCCTGAGCGATTAGATTGGGTTGACCTTCTTCTAATGGGTTGAGGGTACCGGATTGACAGTTCCTGGCTGCTGTTCCCGACTGGTAGTACAGGAGCCCTTACTCTTTGGTAGTGCTTAGAGCGGCTGCTCCATCAACAGTTGAATAATATCGGGTTGTTTGTAGTGCCATGACGCCCATGGAAAGGGACCCTGCACTCATCCCCGGTGGGCTTTCCTGAGGCCACAATCCTAATTGGAGAAAGGTCAGCTGATGGTCTACTTGTGATGCATGTCTGAAGCTCTGCATAACCTCTTGTTTTGCTCCCCCTTACCGAAACTCTTAAAAAAAATATGACGACAGTACAATTTAAAAATAAGCTTAAACCAGGATTAGGGACAAACAAATTCAACTTGCCTCCTCCCTTGAGGCTCTCATTCACAAATATCCGTGGGCTTAGAACTAACTTAGCTGATGTTGAAGCATTTCTCTTAACAAATACCCCGGATATCTTAGCACTAAGCGAGACTAACCTACACTCCTCCATTCCCTCTAACCACTTTAACATGCCTGGATATCTCCCACTCTGCCGTAAGGACTCTGACAGACATATGCACGGACTTGGAGTTTACATTCGTAATACCCTTCCCTTGACTAGAGAAACAAACCTAGAAACAGATGATCAAGCCTTCATGTGCTTTAGACTAAACATGCAACACAATATTAGCTACTATTATTTTCTCTACCGCTCTCCCTCGACTCAGGACTGCTCCATAATAAACAAAGTATCTGACAGCATAGACACGGCACTGTCCTTCGACACTAGCGCACAAATACATGTATTTGGTGACTTTAATGTCCACCACAAAAGCTTGGATTCTCTACTCACACAGATGCAGCGGGCAGCACAACCCATAGCTTCGCTATATCTCACCCCCTATCACAAATTGTTACGTTTCCAACCCGTTTCCCTGACCAGGAAGAACAATACGCATCACTTCTAGATCTGTGTTTGACCACAGTTCCTGATGACTGCATAACAAAGGCCCACAGCCCACTTGGGAACGCTGATCATGCAGTGATAATGGTTGAAATCGCCCTAAACTCTAGACCCAAAACTGAAGAGCCAGTGCTCAAAACAACGAGATATTATAATAATGCTGACTGGGAAGCCATCAGGGAACTAATTAGAGATGCTCCATGGAAAAATATTTTCTCTCTCCCTGCTGAACAATGTGCAAACGAGACCACTGACTGGTTCAAAACTGCAATCGAAGCGCATGTTCCCATGCGGAAATTTTATAGTAAGCCCCACTCTCCCCAATGGTTTACGTCGACTTGTGCAACTGCCATTGCTCAAAAGCAGCATACATACCGTAGGTTTAACCGACATAAGTCCAGTTCAAACAGACTGAAGTATATAGAAGCTAGAAATAACGTTAAGAAAGAAATAGCGACAGCTAAGAGAGAATTTACGGAAACTACTAAATAGCGCATCGAAGCACAAAAACTAGGAACTCGAGACTTCTGGAAAATCTACAACAGTGTAGTAAATAATGGGCAATCAACAATTCCCCCACTAACCAACAATCACGAGGTTGTCTCCTCAGCAATCGACAAGGCTAACATGCTTGCCAGTCGGTTTGCCTCAAACTCCACACTGGACCCTTCCAACCACCCCCTACCTGACTTTCCTATGCGGACAGACGCCACACTAGACGATCTGAAAACCACCCCTGCTCAGGTGTATGCTATCATAAAAAACCTTGACACCTCAAAAGCATGTGGACCCGATCTTATCCCAGCTGTGCTATTAAAAAAGTGCTCAGCCGAAGTAGCTCCAGTTCTCTCCAAACTCTACAACAAATGCCTTAATGAAGCTTGCTTTCTGGGCTGTTGGAAAACTGCTTCTGTTGTACCAGTATTCAAGAATTCTGGCGAAAGGACAGCCCCATCAAATTATCGCCCCATTAGCCTCCTCCCACTTTTTGCCAAAATATTTGAGACCATAATTAACCATGCTCTAGTCCATCATCTTACAGATGCTAAACTACTGACTCACAAACAATATGGATTTAGACAAGCCCGTTCCACAGCAGACATCCTAACTGTGATCTCTGAACGTATATACCATTCACTGGACAAAGCGGGGGATGGCAGAGCGGTAGCTCTAGATATATCTAAGGCTTTTGACAGGGTATGGCATGAGGGTCTCCTCAGTAAAATCAGATCATACGGTATCACTGGTAGAATACTTAACATAATTAAATCCTTCTTAGATAAGAGAAAAATCCAGGTTGTCCTCGACGGTCGTACATCTAAACAATATGATATAAATGCGGGGGTGCCCCAGGGTTCTATCCTTCGACCTCTATTGTTCCTGATATTCATAAATGACCTCCCCGACAACATTGCCTCTGAGATGGGTATATATGCTGATGACACTACACTCTATGGCAGGCACGACAGGAAGACGAATGAACACATTTCTAAAGAAATGGCAGAAACACTAGAGGACGACCTCCAATCTGTAGTGGAATGGGGACAAAAGTGGTTGGTCGCGTTCAATGCTGCCAAGACTAAACTAGTTTCATTCAATAATTACAAGAAACCCTCTCTACCACCCATAGCAATGGCCAACGACTCTTTATCTGAGAGTCCATCTTTCAAACTCCTTGGCCTAACGTTCACAGGAAACATGAGTTGGAACAATTACATTGAAGGCATTGCCAGGGCCTCTGCAAGAAAGGTGGGCTCTCTCTACCATGCTAGAAAACTACTAACACCCGAAAGTATCCTGTACCTCTATAAGGCCACCATTCGCCCATGTATGGAGTATTGCTGCCACATCTGGGCTGGTGCATCTGCTACTAGTCTCTCGCTCCTTGACAAGGTTCCAACGAGAGTAGCAAACCTGATAGGCCCTGAACTGGCATCTAAGCTTCAGCCTCTGTCCCATCGACGAAATGTTGCATCCCTCTGCCTTTTCTACAAGTATTTTAGTGGTGAATGCTCTGACGAACTGCAATCACTTGTGCCCCCACGACGTGAGCACCCTCGACAAACCCGACAGCCTGCTAAATCCCACCCCCACACTGTAGAGATCCCTAGATGTAAAAGATCTTTTTACTCCAATAGTTTCTTCCCCAGAACCGCTAGACTCTGGAATTCCATTCCAGGTCCCTGCTTCCCCCAACAGTACTGACGTGCAGAAGTTCAAGTGTAACGTGAACCGACACCTTGCTGCCCAAATCCCTACATAGTACCCCAGTAGTTGTTGCCTCTGATAGTAGCCCCCCTACACCAAAGTGGCAATTTGCCTTGTTTGGGGTGAAAATGTAATAAAAAAACAAAACAAAAAAAAACTACATTTCAAAATGCCCCATGTGTAGAAAATATGAAGTAACCAATCCAGCAGAACCATTAAGGGTTCATGGAGTTCCTGACAGACCCTTGGCGAAAGTGAGAATAGGTCTCTTTAAGTTTGCAGATAGAGACTATCTCTACACAGTGTATTACATTTGCATGAGCAACTTTTGGGAAAGTAATCCTCTTCTCAATACACAAGCAAAGACATGATAACTAAACTGAAACTCTATTTTGCACGCCAGGGAATACCAGATCAGGTGGTAACTGATAATGGGTCTCAGTTTAGTAGCCAGGAATTTTCTACCTTTGCAAAAAAGTGGTGTTTTACACATAGACCAGTCAGTCCATACAATAGCAAGGCAAATGGTAAGGTGGAAGCTGCAGTAAAGATGGCAAAAAATCTTTTCCGGAAAGCGATGGAATATAAGACTGGCCCATACCTAGTAATGTTGGATCGCAGGAATACGCCAGGCAGGGGTCTCTTATCACCAGCCTAGGAGCTGATCTCAAGGAGAACAAAAACACTTCTCCCAACCAAAGAGGATTTACGCAAGCCATAATTGCTAAAAAATCTAAGAAAAATGGTGAAGCAAAACCGCCGGAGGCAAGATCATTCTTTCAACCACAAATAAAACCACTGAAAACATTGTATCCTGGAGATGTAGTACGGATGAAACCACACATAAATAAATAAGTGGAGGAAAGCAGTGATAGGGCGGAGACTGGATGAGCGATCATACCATATAAAAGTGGATGGGGAATTATATCGACGGAATAGAGTAGATTTGAAGAAAACTGCAGAGACACCACCACTCACATCAGGAATACACCAGTCATATGAAGTGCAGAGCGAGTTACCCAAGAATGCAGGGCGGGGTACAGAAGAGATATGCACCACGGAACCACCTGAATATGAAGGTTAAATAAGAGAAAGCCAAAATTCCCACCCCATCCCCAACAAAAATAAGCCCGGAAAGGTTGCGGACAACACGGCCAGGAAGAATAGTAAGAGATCTTGTGAAATTCAGGGATTTCACAACATAAGTGAAAGGGCAGAATAATCCCTGTTAGGTATGAGGGTAGTCAGCCCAATGAATGCCTAGATCACTATATTTTATAGACTCTGTTTTCATTCTTAGACTTTTTGTTTTTGTCTTTATTTTGTTCTGTTTTGTCATTGAGGAAAGGGAAGATGTTGCATGGGGGACTAATAAGAGTTTTCACCGTCTCGAGTTGCGTCCCTTACCGGTGTACATTTTGCTTTGTTTACAATGATATTAAAGACGCCATTATGTAAAAGTCGATCGATCGTTTTGTCTTTTCTAATCCATTGACATCTTCAATAAGATAATAACACATAAACTACAGCTGCGAAATTATTAAAAAAACAACAAAAAACTAAACATTTTTATTTACCTACGTATTTGTGACCTATTTGAGTTATGAAAAGACTAATATTCAAATGTACAATAAAGATTTTGAAAATAAATATTAACTTATTTCATAGATATCTATATCTATCATATTTATTCCGGACTAATAACAAGAAAATATTACACACACACACACACACACATACACACACACAACACACACAACACAGACATGAACACACACACATATATATATATATATTTCAAATCACGTTACATGTGAATATTAGGTCGAGGAGGTAAGTGATTCCCCATCAAATAAGATAAGATTAGTCACTTTTATATGTAATGGCGAAGATGAGAATGAGAACATGCTGTTTCTAAGAGACCATGGATAGCATAGATCACGTGACATCTCGTACGTTTTAAAAATATAACAGTTTCTGTGTTTTCTCTTTGTTAATCTTTCTAACCATATTTTATTCACAATTTATTTTAATGTAGAATTTATTTGGAGACACGCAAATATGATAGAGAAATTGTCTCAATTTGCCCAGCTATCAAATAGGCCAGAAAGACTGTAGATAGTTTATAAGTACGGGCAAAAATGGCCAGATAAAGATAGAGGGACCTAGTTTTGAAAGCGGATTTATCATAATTTTTTGTAGGTTTCCAACTACATTTTGATTGTATTGGAAAGATTAGAGACTAAAGTTAATTTCCTAAAGGTAAAAAATATTTGTACTCGCGAAAAAAAAAAAGTTATGAAAAATGTTTTCATGGCGAGCAAACCAATTTAGCTAAATTTTGAAGTTAAATAAATTCCTTGTAAAAATCCTTTAAAAGATAAATATTAATTTTCTGGGTCTGTTTCAAAGATAATTAGTAAAGTCCTATGATACTGAATTAAATAAAAAAAAACACCTTTTTGTGCAAAAAAATAACTTAATTAGCCCTCAAAAATCAAGTAATTCTACCGTTCGCCAAAAACGCAACAAATAAAGGTTTGTAAGCACGATTATACGAAAGCCCAAAATTATAGCCAATCGAAACTCTGTTTCAAAATGAAATCATGATAGTAAAAGGAGGTAGGAGTGTCACATTTCTATTTTTCCCCAGACATGCATCCGTATTCTGCATCTATTCTGAACGTTTGTATCAATTTTGATAATTTTTTATTTAATTATTTTTTATATTCCTGTTTTTAAATTAATTTTTAAATTATTTTTCGAGATTATATAAAAATTATGTTGCACCGAAAGTTTAACATTCTTGCGAGCAAGGAAATTATTAAAATTTTGTATATAAAAATTATGCGAAATTTGTGATTTAAAAAGAAAGTAGATATATTTTTGCTATTATAATTTTGTTTTTGTAAAAATATTAAATAAACAATGCTTAATTCAATGGAAATATCGGTAATTCATTTTTCTTCGAGTTATATCGAATTCATTAATACGAACATTTTTCGTAATGTTTCTGTAAAAATTATTTTTTTTTATTTTATTGTTACGATGCTTTATTTATATAAAAAAAGCAAAATTAATTCTTGCCTTTTTTATTTACTACTGAAAACCATAAATTTAGTAAAGGTATTTTTGTTTAAACAAAATAATACATTTTCACTAAAGTTTAAATTTAAAAAAATAAACGGGATCATTATTTGATAAATACTGAAAATTTCATTCAAATTGGTTAATTTTCTGACTTTTGGTTAATTTTTAAGTAAAGAGAAGGGTCAAAATGTTTATACATTTTGAACATCGTCATTCATTTTGCCCGTACCTAATAGTTAAAGATATATAGATAATTAGATGAAATATTGATAACACAATATTTTAAATTACTCATCCACCTCCCACAGAATTGGATAGATCATGATGACAACACACCCAACACGCAACATACGTAGAGTTATATATCAAGTTTTGGAGCCGTATATATTTATTATGCACAATTTTATAAGCTGTTATTTAATATAATGTACCAACATGGAAAATGCTGATTGACCTTTTTGGTTTCTAAATAAAAGATGATAAAAAATTGCATACCAAAATGAACGACGGCTTGATGATAAGCACTCTCGGCATTGTTATACCACATTTTGGCCAAAGTCCACACATTTCGATCATCTGTTGGTAGGAACACCTGGTTAGGAATAAAAGAGATTCGCATTTGATCTTTTATTCAATGAAAGAATGTAAAGTTAGTCAAAAGAAATCAAATCAGATGAACGTACTAAAATCTTATAATTTTATTTTTAACCAACTGTTACTCAATTATTTATGTTTTGGATAGGATTTTAAATTTTATGAAATCAGGACTAAAACAAGGAAATGCATTTTGGTAGATTTCATTTTGTAATAAAATTACTTTTTCAAGGAAAGTAAAAAAATGCTTTAGTTCATATTATTGGAGTTTTTTTTCAATAAATATTAATTCAGTGTGTAAGTCACGTGGTCACGAGAAAAACATGGACGCAGTTGTCTTACAGTTTTATTGCTACTAAAATTATGAAGCCCACCAACCGTTGTTCTAGCTTCTGCCGATGGCCTGCTAGCATGTCTAAGCAAAAATCGCAAGGTTGGAAACTAATGGCAAGTCGAATTTTTGTATTTGAGCACGGCTGCCGAGAGAGCAGGCCAGTTAACATGACAGCGCGACGTCATTACCATATCGACATGTAGGTAAAGGCACTAGGGTGCCTAAAGTTTCCGGTGTTCAACCATGTTACTATAAAAATATTTTCCGTTACTTTATATTGTGGCTGTTGTAATTATATGTTTTTTTTTATTCTCCTAAAGAGAAAAATAATTCTCCATTTAGATTATTATTACAATTATCATAAATGCACATTGGGATAATTTTAATCTAACAAAATATAACGGTAAGTGAACTTGTTTTTGATCTTTTATTTCTATCGAAGGAACTTTTATTTCTATGGAAGGAAGTCGAATATTTCATTTTATTTATTTTTTTAAACTCAAAAACAAACAAATTTTATATTGGAATATTTTTCAGTCCGGTCTTTTGATAATAAATAAAAAATTTCATTGAGTATTTCCAAATATTTTAAAGTTAGAAGCATTTTTCACAACAATTGTTTTGTTTTATTTTTGTTTCTTTTCTGTTTTTTGTCTTTTAACTAAAACGATCGATGAATTCAATATTTTAGCAATTTAGCGAAATTTATTTCTTTGAAACATATTTAAAACTTAAAAGTTTTTGTTTGTATGTTCTATAACATTTTATCTGTAAATTATTGAGCACTTTTGAAGTAAATACTTCAAGTTTACGCATAAATCTATACTTTCGTATATGAATTTTATGTGAGTAAATGAAGTAGTTATATATATATATATATATATATATATATATATATATATATATATATATATATATATACTAGCAGTTCAGCCCGGATTTGCTCGGGCCCTATGTACTGTGCATAACTATGTGCGAATACACTTTCTGTAAGATTTCAAATGTCTAGACTATAATTTGTCTTAGTAATTTCGTAGAGACCACAAAGATAAATATTTTTAAACTTTGCCCCCAATTTTGAAACCTTAACATTTATTATTTTGGTCTCAAATCAAAATACAATGTTTTGCCCACGTCCAAGTTATCTACATCTAAAATCTCAAGTCTTTAGACTCAAAATTAACGGAGGAAGTTGGTAGAATCGGCAAAGGACAACTCTTTCACCTTTAACCTTTGACACACCAAATTTTCGCACCAAAACTGATTAAAATGCTCGTTGCGTGTCTGAATAATCATTATGTATAAATGTCGAATGTTTAGACCTTGTTTGGCTCAATAGTTAGCTAGACACCGCAAAGGTAAAATCTTTTGGACTTTGACCCCTTGGCAGCTCAAATTTTCGACTCAAACATATGAAAATGCTTGCCCTATCTCTAAATAACGTTTATGTAAAATTTCAAATGTTTAGACCAGAAATTGACTGAGCAATTTGGTAGAGAAGGCAGAAATCATTTTTTTTTTTAAATTTGACCCTATATTTTGAACCCTTAAAATTTATTGTTTTGGGATCAAAATAAATTAACATCTTTGAGCCATGTCAAAGTAACCTATATCTAAAATTTCAAGTGTTTAGACCCAAAATGGCGGAGGAGTTTTGCAGACATTTCAAAGGTCAAATCGTTGACCTTTGACCCCTCGACAGCCAAATTTATCGCCGAAAACGGATTAAGAAGATATTCCCAAATCTCAATACACCTTATGTCAAATCACAGTCTCTAGACCGAAAATTGATAGAGTGATTTGGTAGGGAAATGTACACAAACATACACACACAGAAACATGTTTTACTTTTGTAGATAGATAAATAGATAGATAGATAGATACAGTCACTATAAATCTTTTGCTTAAAATTATTTGCTATTTATTTACTATTTTCTCAACTCCAAACTTATTTACTATTAATTCACTATTAATCTCAAACCCAAAATTATTTGCTATTAATTTACTATTTTTTCAACTCCAAACTTATTTACTATTTAATTCACCATTAATCTCAAACGCAAAATTATTTGCTATTAATTTACTATTGTTCTCAAATCCACACTTATTTACTAATAATTCACTATTAATCTCAAACTCAAAATTATTTGCTTCTTATTTACTATTACACTAAACTATAAACTTAATTACTCTTAATTCACTATTCATCTCAAACCCAAAATTATTTGATGGTTATTTTCTATTACTCTAAACACCAAGCTTATTTAGTACTTGCATTTGTGTCCGGCTTTGCTCGAGTTCTTTGTACTGTTCATAATTTGCCTTATGTGTAAATATACTCTTATGTAAGATTTCAAATATTTAGACTAAAAATTGTCTTAGTAATTTCGTAGAGACGACAGAGGTAATTTTTTAGAAACTTTGACCTCAATTTTGACCCCTTAACATTTATTGTTTTGGTTTCAAATCAAACATATATCTTTGACCCATGTCCAAGTAATCTACATTTAAAATTTCCATTGTCTAGACCCAAAATTGGCGGAGGAGTTTGGTAGAATCTACAACGGTCAACTCTTTAAACTTTGAGCTTTTGGCAGCTAAATCTTTGCCCCCAAACATATTAAAATGCTTGCTGCATGTCTGAATACCCGTTATATAAGATTTATAAAAGCTAAGACCCAAAATACGCTTAGTAGTTTGCTTGACACGGCGAAGATCAAATCTTTTGAAATTTGACCATTTGCATTTCAAATGTTCGACTCAATCCGATTAAAATCTTGTCCTATCTCTGAATACGCTTTATGTAAAATTTCACCAATATTGAAACTTTTAACATTTATTATTTGGGGCTCAAATTGAATTAAAATGTTTGACCCATGTCCAAGTAACCTACATCTAAAATTTGAAGTGTTTAGACCCAAAATTGGACTTTGCCAATCAGATTTTTGTCCAAAAACTGAATCAAAAGCTTGCTTTTTGTCTGAATACCCTTTATATAAGATTTCCAATGTTTAGCCTCAAAATTGACTTAATAGTTTGCTAGAGACTTGAAAGGTAAAAGCTTTTGAACTTTGACCTCTTAGAAGCCAATTTTTTAGCAAAAGAACGATTTAAAAGCTTGCGCTATGTCTGAATACACTTTATCTAAAATTTCAAATGTTTAGACCAAGAATTGGCTGAGCAATTTGGTAGACATCGCAGAGGAGTTTGGTAGAGTTCCCAAAAGTCAAATCTTTGAACTTTGACTTTAACAGCCAAATGTCTGGCCGAAAACCGATTTAAAAGATTTTCCAAAATATCAATAAACGTATGTAAAATCTCGAGTCTGTAAACCAAAAATTGTCAGAGAGATCTGGTAGGAAAGTGTACACAGACAGACAGACATTTTCACACACATGCGCGCGCACACACACACACACACACACACACACACACATATATATATGTATGTATGTGTGTGTTATTATATATGTACATTGTTCTCTCTCTCTCTCTATATATATATATATATATATATATACATTGTGTATATATATAAGAATGTTGACGTAAACACAAAAGCAGAGTTTTTCATACTGGATTGTGAGGGTGTTTTCCTTGTTTCAACTGAATTGCGATCGGAATTAACCTGTCCATTAGGTCCAGAGAAAAGAGGGCAATCGGAGCGCAGACCTGAAATTCAAATATACATCCAGATTTAGATTTAAACTTGATAAAAAAGGAGCATTCATTAAATACACATCGCATTAGGAATATGATTCATTTAATCGTGAAGTGCCTTGAATGTATCATTTATTTTCAGCAATAATCTCATATCAACGTTTAAAAACACATTATATATATTATAGTCTATAATATGAAGGTTCATATGTAGAATTACACACAAAGAAAATACAGAAAAAATATTCGCCACAAAACGAAAATGTCATATTCTACAAAATTACGAAAATTGATCAAGATTTATGTGTTAATTAAGAAAAATCGAATTTTACTATATATGGCGATTAATAATAAAATAAAAATAAAATAGCACGGCCTGTTAATCTCGGTAGTCGAATGGAGATGTCGACATTTGAAAGTTTACACATTATAAGATAATCCGGCTGCTCTTGGCCCACCCCCCTCTTCCTAAAAAATTATATTCTCTTTCTAAAGAACAATTTGATAATTTTACGTGTTTCTTTAGAATATGACCACTTTATTCCGTGATGAGTACGTACGTCATCAAGATTTGTATGTATTTTCTGTATTTTTAAAATATTTTATATAGGTGTATTTTTAAATACCAAACAAGGTGAATACATATATAAAATTCGCTTAAATATTTCATTAGTTAGACTGCAATACACTCCTCGTCATTATTTCTTAATTTCTCCAGTTTGTATTTTTTACATTTACAGTAGAGAGACGATATATTCTAAAGTAAATTGCTCAATTAAATAAAAACTTCCTTTGAATTTTTTATATTTTTATTTACGTTGTATATTTATCTCTCTATTAATATATAAAATTAATATAAATTAACTTTGTCTTTGTGAGTTCGTTCCCTATGGATTCCTTAATTACTAAACGAAATTATTTGAAATTTCACATAAATGTAGCTATGTGCTTGACAGTGTTGTTTTATTTGTCTTCGATAAGTATCAATAATCGAACATAGAAATAATTCGATAAAAGAAGGAACAGGCGATTTTGATTAAAGTTAATGCGTTATAAACCCTAACATCACAAGTGCATTTGAGAAGTTTTATTACTGCACAAGCAGTAAGGCTCGGCATATAAACTCAACAGTAGGTTCTTTGATATGGCCGGAGCCTATTGGAAATACATATTAAGAGCACAATTGGATCGTGATGATTGACTTTTCCATTTTAATATTTAATTCAAGTCATTATATAAAAATAAATGTTATATAATCGGCGGTGGATTCTCTACAGTGCAATGTAAATTACAATGTATTATGTTTTACTGCATGGAGGTATTTGAAGCTCCTTCCCTGTACACCGCGGTTGACAGGACAGACAATTAATCAATTTGATTGAAAAATGGGCGTTTCGATGACAATAAAATATGGGAGTTTGAAATATTCGTTAATCTTTATTCAATCTCGGGCAATGTAAGGTTTTCCTGCTCGTATAGATATATAATCTCAGAACTATTATAATTCATACTTCAGCTTTTACTTAATTTGAAGCATCGATATAATGGAAAAATTTCACAACATACGGCACACAATTAAATTTAAATAAAAATAAAAGCAGAAAAAAGCATAAATGGAAATGTGTGAGAAAATTAGAGAAGGAAATAAATTCGTCACAATACATATGGGCTTTTCGTGTTAATTAGATTATCATTTTTCCAATTATACATGGAATTGGTACAGTATTTTATACCTCGGACAAATTTCCATTGTAAACATATTTCTATTATTTCACTTGGCAGATTAAACATTATAAATAAACTAGCAGTACCCACTAACCGGTGTTGCCCAGTGGAAACGTTCCCCCGCCCCTCGAAAAACATTTTATCTTTCCCTCTCATTTATTTGGTTGTTCGGGGTGGGTGATAGGAGTTAACCGACTATAGGACTTGAATAGTCTAATCGGTGTCTCTGCAGTTTTATTAACCGTTATTTCGTAAGTAACGCTCTGACAATTACCGTTTAACATCTTTAAAAAAATTCGTGTTTACATTTTCTGAGGGCGTGGAAAACAATTGAAGCTTTGGTAATGTTGACTGGTTACTTACCGGCCCCCACAACTAAAAATAGTTCGTCTCAAAATTGTATAAAGAAGCAGGCATTTATTTAAGAACGAAAACATGAAATGTTATATTAACTTCTTGTTTTTTTTTTAAATATTTTTTTATTGCAGTGCTTGGTTTCAATTATTTTATTTTTCATCGCAACAAAATTACAGTAGAAAATAATTTGTACTAAAAGAAATATGGTGCATGCAAAATAATGAAAAATAACAAATCAGCGTTTTGGTTAGTTTAGTTAAGAGAAGCCAACAGTAAAAAACAATGTCAAAGTCAAGATAAGTAACTCCGCTACATACCTGGATAATTTTTTGTGTTTTAATATATTTTAATGCTTTTATTCGGTATAACAATGGCCACTAATTATAACATTTTTAATATTATAACGGAAAAGTTAAATGTGATATTCTTTTTCAGCATAGCCGAAAACTTTTAAAAATCGTCATAGTAAAGGAAAATGTTAAAGCGGAAAACAAGTGAGATTTTACAACTTTCGACAACTATTTTTGCCAGTTGATTTATTTTGTGTTGGTCTACCACAATTAATAAATAACCCCCTATCGAAATTACCATCCCCCCCAAATGTGACCATAAAATGAGTGCTCATTTTATGGTAAATTAATATAGAAAAGTGTTCCCCCATATTTTATAACTATACATTCATTATATCTTAGAAACTATTTGTTTCATGCAATTTTTTTTGTCCTTTGTCAACGATCCGGTGAACCTAGAATAGTAGTAATTTCACATAGTGCACCTTTACCTAAAAAAATGAAACAGAAATAAACAAATGAAAACAAACCAAAAAAACAAAACAAAAAACAAATAAGAAACAAACACAAAGAAACAAACAAAGAATTTTCGTTTCATTTCCATAATAATAAAAACAAACAAATAAAACTGAACAAAAATAAAATTGTTTTGTTTCGTTTCGTCAACAAAAAACTGAGGAAAATGTGAAAAGAATACGAAATAGCATCCGTATTTATCGCAAGGTGTATGGTGACTTAATGGGGCAGGTAAGGAGAGAAAGAGAGAGAATGAGTATGTAAGTTGTGACGGACTAAACTCGTTGTGTTTTCAATAAAGAAAAAAAAGGAAACGTTATCGAACATTTATAAACATCGAAGTTTTCCGAAAAAAAAGAAGAAAACGTAAAGAAATGTAGATTCTAGTTTTTGTGGTGTTATGTAGTTCTTTATGCTTTTTAGTTGAATATAAGAAAATAAAGTTTTCACAAGCGGTTCACAGGAACATATCTATGTTTTCCTTCTTATTTGTTTAGGGTACGGTTTACCGTTTAATATTTCGCATAAATCCTGTGTTTCTATTTTAGCCAGGGTGCACAATCTATATAAAAATCTAGATTCATGGACACTTCTCTACCGGTAAGCGACGACAATAATTCAGTTTTCGAAGTGTTTGTTTAATACGGGATTAGTTTCATTCTGGAATAGAGGAATGGAAGGTATCAGCCAATTAGAAACCCCGGAACATGTCTGAGAAGACCTTATTGATTTTTGTGTCGAGGAATGAATGATAAGTGTTATGTCTATGAGTTTACGAATCAGTTACGAAGGGTGGGGTCTCAATATAAGTACTCTGTGTGTAAATTTACGCGGTGTACCATGAGAATGTGGGAGGACTTTGTAATTAGGATGAAAAGTGTGAACAACTTCTCCTGTAGGTTATTGCGATGGTGATGATGTCACAGCTAGGATTTAATTAGGATTTTATTTTAACGAATAAATGTGTCTAAACTGTTGTTATAATCTTACATACGATAGTGGGTAATACTGTAGACATACTAAATTTGTATGTGGCTTATGTTGTAAACATATGGTATTTTGGTCCAGAGGGGAATTTCTGAAATAAAATTATTATATATAGGATGAAACTAAAAAAAAAAAAATTGTGCAAACCTCAAGTCCGTCTGGATGATCCAATCCATTTAATTCCTTTAAATCTGTAAAAAATAAACGTTTTCTTCGGATCAAAGAATCGAGTGTTTCTTCTTGAAGAACAGGTTGCATGATTTCGTCATCCACGCATAAACTGAAAAAACAAAACTCAACTTTATAATTTAAATCAAATTGTAGAGGTAATGTCATTCACATGGCACCCGAAAGTATATTATTTGACACAAATAAATATTTTGTATGCAAGCATAGTATCCAATATATATATATATATATATATATATATACATACATATATATGTATATATATATATATATAACAAATGATAAACTTATATATTCCAAATATCATGATGCTGACCATCTTACAATTTATTCCTTTAATTACGTTGCCATTCGCAATTCTTGAGAGCAACTGTTTCCTAACACAAAAATATTCATTTAATTATTATATCAACCAATGAATTTATTCTTCCCTCGTCAAATAGAATAGTAACTATCCATGGAAAGAAAATTAAATGCATTTAAGCATGCTAAAAAACTTAGACATTAGCTCTGACAGCTCAAAATCTTTATCTATGCACTTCGTCGACAAGCTGTACTAATGAGAAGTACAAAATATTGTATTGTTTGTAAGAGAAATTAAGGAGGAAACGGAACTTCTACATTACTGTTCTGACAAAACAGTCAATTATTCCCAAAACAAAATGACAACACTTTTATAGAATTCGAACATTATAATTTTATAATTAAATATTTTATATCAACAAAAAAGTGTTTCCTTAGTCTCTTAATGACATATTACGGTCGATATATAACTGATTTCTAACAGCAGTATGTACATATGAATATATATATATATATATATATATATATATATATATATACATACACGCATATATATATGTATATATATACATATATAAATTAATTTCAAGTATATTGATAACCTGAACTAAAACTAATATTTTCAAAATTGCATAATGCTAATGTAGATATTTTATAAATAAAATTATATACACATCGTAAGGAGTCTACGTGGATGTTTACACTATTCAATATTTCTATTTTTCGTCAAAACTTAGTTTTTAGGGGTCCTGATTGAGGGAATGGAAATATCGAAACGTTGACTGATTAGCGTAGATTCCTTGCAATATATATATATATATATATATATATATATATATATATATATATATATATAGTGCAAAACTGTTGAAATTCAACGACTTACTTTTTCATTTACAGAACTTTTGTTAATTTTCTCCTGGATTATTTCATAACACCTGTGTCGTTAGTGGGAACACAATTTTACGATTTATGTGTCCATAAAAATATCCTGTCGCCACCAATTTTTCAGATGATTTTTCCATTTGATGTTAACAACAAAAAGTTGATTTTTTACATGATAAACATGGTGTTTGGGGAAAAGAAATTCCAACGCCACGCTGCCACATGTCAGCTATCTTGGGTTATATCCTTAGATAATTTTCTGTTTTAAACCATGATTTCGTATTTTTTATTTAATTTTTTTGTTTTAATTTCCTATTTTTTCCTTATTAATTTTTTCCTATTTCTTATAATTTAATTTCTACATGTATGCGTATTTATTCTAATATTCCTTTTTGTTTGGTTTTAAAACTCTTATTTATTATTTAATTTCTTTGTGTCAAGGTGAGGTTACTCTCATGGTATATATTTTTATTTCTAGGGTTACTTCCCTTGCACCTTTTTATTTCCTTATATTATACGTTTACTTTTTTCCTTACTCTATTTAATTGTTTCTTTCTTTTCTTTTATTCATTTTTAGTTATATTGATTCAATAGTTTTATGTTAACATTTTTTTGTTAATCCGGTCTAATGCGTTAAATTAAGTATCGATTTCTGTGCAGACATCCGTGGATCCCGTCTCGTCGTCTGTTTAATAATGTTTCTTCTGATATAAGTATACGGTATGCTTCTAGTATACATAGGTTGCATCTTTTTGATTTGCTTTATATTTTTCCGCTTTATCAATTATTGACCATCTCAATTCATATTCAATTATATTTTTCTTTAATCTCTTAATTCATACTACTAAAGTGGTTGTGTTTTTCTTAGTTGTTTTCTTGTTATTTTCGTTATTACAATTGGTTCTGTTCCTATTTTTGTTATTGCAATTGTCACTATTGTTATGATCCTTTCTACTGTTGTTTTCATTTTTATCTATTGTTGTTGTTTGCGTTATCTGTAGTGTTATTTTCCTTCTCAGTTTCATTTTTAAACGATGCTAGGTGATTACGATATCTGTCCTTAAAGAAAGTTCAGGTGCTCCCAAGATATACTTTAGTTTCATTATTTATTACAACTTCATTTGTCCTATCTCTATTTTTAAAAAATTGTCGCAGCCAATTATGGTATTTGTTAAGTTAGCAGATGTTTTTTTTTTACACAGTGATCACCACTTATCAAGGCCCGGAAGCCACTCAGGGATAAGGGTTATTGCAAGTACATTACGTTAGTGTGGAGATTTGATAAAGTGTTTACTTAAGGGGGCGGTTCATTAGGAATTTGTTAACATTGGACTTGAAGACATCCAAGTTGTAGTCCGGTGGGAAGCAGGCAGACGGAACAGAGTTCCACAGGCGTGTAGTTCTAAGAAAGAAGCTTTGTTCATGGAATCCGCGTTTTGATTTAGGCACAGATATAGAGTGGAGGAAATATTTCACAGTGGATTCAGCTAGACGGGTGTTTTTCGTGAATGATTGGCGAGGGGGGACCAGAGATTGGAGTTCAGAGGAGCACCTGCCATGAAAATAACGATAAAACAAGGATAGGCTCGCAACGTCTCTTCTGTGAAAGAGAGGTTGCAAGGTAGAGAAAAGGGCATCCCCCACTAAGCCACGAAGTCTATTTTGTACTCTGTCAAGGCAGGATATGCTGTTTTTAGCAGCTCCTGCCCAGATATGTCAACAGTATTCCACCGTTGGACGTACTTGGCTTTTATATAGATAGAGAATTGCATCAGTAGTGAGATATCTTCTGGAGCGGTAGAAGGGCCCCAGCATCTTTCCAGCGACCTTGGCAACATACTTGATGTACGTGTTTCATTTCAGATCAGGAGTAAAGGTCAAACCCAGAAGCTTGTCAAAACACAGGGCCTCACCCAGACGAGAGCCATCCATCACAGTTGATGCCAGATGGGGATCAGAGCGTTGATGATGTAAGGATAGGAGTTTGGTTTTAGATGCATTAAAGGTAACCAGCCACATCTTCCCCCACTGAACCACGCGCTCGAGATCAGACGAGAGAGAATCAGAGAGAACTTTGTCATTTACAGCCTTTGATGTGTTGCCGTAGGTGGTCGTGTCATCAGCATAGATGTCAACGAATGATTTAAGTATGTGTTTAGGGAGGTCCTTGATGTAAATCAAGAAGAGAGTTGGGCCTAGGATTGACCCCTGAGGGACTCCAGCATTTATATTGCAAGCCTCCGATTTTTGTCCATCTACCACTACTCTTATGAGCCTATCGGAGAGAAATGATTTAATGATTGAGAAACATTTCCAGTTATACCGTAGCTGGAAATCTTGTGAAGTAGACCCTTATGCCATATATTGTCGAAGGCCTTTGATATGTCAAGAGCAATTGCCCTAGAAAGGAAGCCTTTGTCAAGAGATGTGGGATATAACCGTCAGCACATCTGCGGTAGATCTTGCAGAGCGGAAACCATATTGTGTGTCACTAAGAAGGTTATTCCTGCTGAGGTGGTTGACTATTTCTCTATTTAATATGGATTCCATCAACTTACTCATAACACACAGGAGACTTATTGGTCTGTACTGAGAGGGAGATGACTTATCACCTGAATTCTTAAATACAGGGCATACTTGTCTTCCAGGGAGTCGGAAAGCACTTCTCCTTAAGGCAGCGCTTAAATAGTTTCGTAAGTATGGGAGCAAGTTCTGGTTGAAGCTTTTTTAACACTATAATTGGGATGCCATCAGGGCCAGTTGCTTTACTGGAATCTAGGTTCTTGATTAGCTTGGCGAGCTCATGAACGGATATTTGTATATTAACTAGCTTGTTCTGTGTTATAGGAGGAAATATGGGGAGTTAATGGCATTCGTCGCATAGGGTAGAATTAGCTGCAAAGTTCTTTGCAAATAGTTTGGCCTTGTCTGACGCTGACGAGATGACCTCTGGTCCATTGATAATGGTTGGGATAGAACGCACACTTCTGTTCAGGATCCTATTTGTTATTTGCCAAAACTGGTGGGAACCAAGCCGCTGATCAGCTACCTTGGATTTAACAGACTGGGCATATAGCTTTCTTGCATTTTTTATTACTCTTTTACAGTGGTTGCTGGCAGTCCTGAAAGCAGCTTTAGTATCAGTGCATCTATTACGTTGGTAGTTATGGAAAAAGTGATTTCTGTGCGCGATAGCAGCAGCACATTCTGGGGAGAACCATGGCTGGCTGTTAGGTTTTTGTTGGAATCTTTTAGATGGTATGAATTGGTCTATGCCTACAATAAACCATTCGGTCAAATCTGATACTATAGAGGACACTTCCTTTTTAAACATGGAGTGCAGAGTTAAATCAGATATGAATGTACGGAAGCTATCCCCGTCAGCCATAGAGTATCGGTATACAGTACGGTGGAGGGGTACGTCTGGGGGCTTCTTACATTTCGTTTTTATCTTAACTGATACGACGGAGTAGTCGGAGGATCCTTGAGGAGAATGAACGGAACATGAACATAGCTCAGGGGAAGTTGAGAGAAAAAGGTCTAAGAGGCTGGCATATTGACCGGGTGTATCGGGCACACGGGTGGGTTCGCGAACAATCTGACTGAGGTCATAAGCAATGGCAAAATCATGACAAAACCTCCCCTCATCATCTGTCTTATTTGAATGGGTCAGCCATTCCACGTTATGGACGTTTAAGTCACCACAGATGTGGATGTAAGCCGAGGGATGTGAAGACAGTATGTGGTCTATTTTCTCAGATATTCTCTTTAAGATAGTAACTCCGCTGTTGTGGGGCCTATAGAGGGCAAATATAAATGCAGTGATGTTAGCACGTGCAACCCTGAAGCCCATATAGGGTAAATTAGTATCTTCTCTAGAGATATCCCTGCCACACGGGAAGCAATCCTTAATGTAGGCACATATTCCATGCCCATGGCGATCTTGGGTGTCAGATTTAGCTGTTAAATTAGAGTATCCGTTAATTATGAACTCATCTAGGGAAGTGGTCGGCCCTATTCCAGTTTGACTTAGAAATAATATGTCCGGTTTCTTCTCCTGTAATTGGGTTTCAGCCTCTGGAAGGTTGGAACGTAGACCCCTGATGTTGGAGAAGGAGACCTGGTAGTAGGGGTCTACGTTGGAAGATGGGGTTCTAGGTGTAATCGAGTTTTTATTCTGGAGATATTTCATGTTGAGGTTTGGGGATTTGTGGAATAGGTCGGCATACTTGGTACTGAGAAGGAAAGTAAGAGAGAAAAAGACAGGATTTTTTTTTAGCACACGAAAAGGTAAAGCCGTAACAATTACCCACTAGTATGGCATCGAGAGGCCCCACCAGAGACTACTGCATGATCCAGATCCACTCACCAAATGGCAATACAGCAGTCCCAGTACTTTACGCCTGCTGATAGGACAGCCTCCTTAGTGGTTAATCCAAGGTCCGGGTCCCTGACTATCAGGCGGATAACGTCAGCTCAGACAAAACGTTTACCTCCAGCACCCTTACTAGTGACATGGCTACAAGGACAGACAGAGACAGAAAAATTTCCGACATCTCAGACTACCGGTCACCAAGTACTACCGACCTTTAAGCAGCTTTTTCTTCACCCTTTGTCAGAAAAATCACTCATTGAATGAGGACTTAATGACAAAATAGGAGAAGCGAGAGTTACTGGAGCTGCCGATAACACATCCACTGTATTATCTACTCTCCATTTAAAAAAATGTTGAGAAGGATAGCGTAACAGTGTTTTTATTAATTATCTTACTTAGTTTACTACCTTGCGGGAAATTTCCCTCGGGATGTTATTTTTTTATGTGGTGGCTGAACGGTGAATTGAACCACGTTTGGCTCCTCCTTCTATTTTTCTTTTTAACTTTTCTTTTGGTTTTATTATTGTCTAGCTTTTAAGTTATCTTTATTGTATGTTCTATTTTTTCATTGGCTTTTGCACTTTTTTCTTTTTTATATTTCTTCATAGACATGTTTTAAGATATTACGTTTGCATTTTTTATTGTTCTTTCTGTACTTGTGTTATTGTTTCGAGTCTCCTTAACAAATTTGATTTATTCTTTATATCCTAATCTAGCTAAGGCTTTGTTATAATATGCTTTATTTTGTGATATTGGGGATATTTCTTTGAGATGCTATGTATAAGTGCCTTTTTCATACTATTCGGATGGTTGGGCTTGTGATCTATGTAGAACAATGTTTGATTATGTTTATGGAAGGGTTCATAAATTATATATATATATATATATATATATATATATATATATATGTGTGTGTGTGTGTGTGTGTGTGTGTTTGTAAAGTTTTTTATATATTATAACACAATCAATTCATAATTTTACACGTGTCCCTAAAGTGAAAATTGAAATTCCTTTAAATGATCATAATTTTAAAAACGTCACATTTGTAAAGTATGTAAGTAGTTCTTACATTCTAGCACGAGTTTGTTTGTGAAGCGTTGCTTCATTGTAATATCTGCCATTTGTCTACTTACTTTTCCGGTATTTCCGTGCACAATGTAATTAGTGTCGGACTACATCCAGCCAATCTTTGTCTACCAAACCAAATATCATCCAGCCAATAATCCACAGCCTGCGAATTCAAAACATTAAAACCATCATAAACATATTACGCATTAAATAAAAAAATATCATTCAATAGAATTTTATATTTTACAATGTTTCGACAATGTTGCCCTTCGTCTTTCTTCAGCTGTATTATGTCAATCTCAGAAACACCATGAAAATGTAAACTGAAGTTTTTATGAGAGTCGTGAAGGTACACAGTTTCCACTTAATTTGGCCCGTTTGCTTAAAATTGAAATAAAAAATAACTTATAGACTTATAAATTCCACAATATTCTTTGAGTTTTTATCCAAACCGTAAGTAAACCACTAAAAATCTTTGATAACAATTATATTGTATGTAATATATTTCACGCAATATTAAATATTGTAAGGCGGAGAACACATATCTTTCTAAGTATAGATAGTAAGAAAGAGCCGTGGCATTAATCCAGGCGGGTTGAATCGGCTCTCTCTCTCGAAGGAAATTTTCAGATAACGTCAAATTCACGAACATATATATTTTTTACATATATCTTACATATATCGTCTGGTATTTCGAAATCGTTACCCATATTGTACTGACTAAGCTCAAAGTTGCTTTACCTCTATCTTAGAAAACTTGTGTGTCAACGTGATTATGCGGACTGGAATAGTAATCAGCTGCATATATGATAATAGTTAATAGAAGCGAAGTATTTTTCCAAAGTCCTGTGTAATCAAATTACTTAATTTACCTTGTGTATTGTTTCTGCTTACATGAGAAAAATTATTAAAAAAAGAAAAACCTAAGCAACATCCTTTTACAAATACCAACATCGCATGCAAAATAACGCCTGCAAAATATTATATACTTCAAGAACTTTTCTGGAATTGTAAGTCTGTTAACTGTTTAATGAATCAATCCTGCTATAGATAAACAGTGGAGTGGACTAGTATGTCGAGTTTTTAATGAGAAGTAGTCCATGTAAAATTCAACGTTCAAAATAACACTGGCCCTTTTCTGCTTAACCTTACATTATTTCGAACTTCATATAATTTATCATATCATTGGACACATAATCTCAATCTGAGTTCACAGGAGGAGTTAAAAGAAGGACTAAAACTGATGCATTTTATTTTCTTGAATGTCATGTATATGTTATGTATATGTCATGTATATGTCATGTATATGTTATGTATATGTTATATATATGTTATGTATATGTCATATATATGTTATGTATATGTTATGTATATGTCATGTATATGTCATGTATATGTTATGTATATGTTATATATATGTCATGTATATGTCATATATATGTTATATATATGTTATGTATATGTCATATATATGTTATGTATATGTTATGTATATGTCATGTATATGTAATGTATATGTTATGTATATGTTATATATATGTTATGTATATGTCATATATATGTTATGTATATGTTATGTATATGTCATGTATATGTTATGTATATGTTATGTATATGTTATGTATATGTTATGTATATGTCATGTATATGTTATATATATGTTATGTATATGTCATATATATGTTATGTATATGTTATGTATATGTCATGTATATGTCATGTATATGTCATGTATATGTTATATATATGTTATGTATATGTTATATATATGTTATGTATATGTCATATATATGTTATGTATATGTCATATATATTTTATGTATATGTTATGTATATGTCATGTATATGTCATGTATATGTTATGTATATGTTATATATATGTTATGTATATGTCATATATATGTTATGTATATGTTATGTATATGTTATGTATATGTTATGTATATGTCATATATATGTTATGTATATGTTATATATATGTTATATATATGTTATGTATATGTCATATATATGTCATATATATGTCATGTATATGTCATATATATGTCATGTATATGTTATATATATGTTATGTATATGTCATATATATGTTATGTATATGTCATGTATATGTTATGTATATGTTATGTATATGTCATATATATGTTATGTATATGTTATATATATGTTATATATATGTTATGTATATGTCATATATATGTCATATATATGTCATGTATATGTCATATATATGTCATGTATATGTCATGTATATGTCATATATATGTCATATATATGTCATGTATATATCATATATATGTTATGTATGTCTATACATTTTATAAATTCGTATGGTTTCCCAATTTTGCTTTTCTTTATCCATTATTCGCACTCGAAACCCATATTTCTTCTACAGAAAGGTAATGCAACCTTTAAAGACCATCATGAGTGTAACTATTTGTTGTTAACGAACATTATGAAACCTTTCCCTCATCTGATCCTTTATAGAATACATTTATATTTGTTTAGGGCAATTCTGCATTGTTTGACACAAGTGAAATATTTCCGTCTTTAATTAAAAAGAATACCATAAAAGGGTAGATAATTAAAACCTTTTGAGCACGTGATAAGAAAGAGGCTATAAATACATAATCAAATAAAACCGTGTTAAATTTGATTTCTCTTAATATGGACGTAAATAAAATAAACTTATAACTTGATAAAAGCAAGTTTATTGACTTTTACAAACACGTTTCTTTCAGGTGCCGAGACCTGCATTTATAACGTTGAGGTGAGACTTATCCCAGACTAGTAAGAATCGATGTATTTGTGTGGCAATGCCCAAACTATACATGCAGCACGAACGTGTCTATGAGACGATGAAGTCTGTTTTTAAATTCAGAATGTCACAAAAAGATTTCTTAACGTTTATTTATTTTTGGGCTCGTAGGAAATCGGCTTACGAAATTATTAAAAAAAAAGAAGTTCATCACCACCCTAAAATTGTTAGAATTATCTTCGCCTTCGATGTCACTTTTTGAGTTAAAGACAAAAACATGTATAAAACGATTCGAACACACTTTGTTTAGTTGTTTATAACGTTATTTTTCTTCTGTTTACAAAATTGCTTCTTTGCGTGATGCCGAGTTTCTTTTAAATGCGAATGTCATGAGAAATAAGAAAGCTTACGATTGGCAACGTCCTTTTGCTGTCATAAATTCTGAGAATATCCTCCAAGCATCTCCATCGATTGAAAGACAATTTTGCCCATAAGTTTCTTGCTGTATTTTCTAGTTTCAGGAAAAAGAACTTTTTCTGCAAAGATAAGTAAGTAGATAAATAAACAATAAAAATAAATAAATAAGTAGATTAAACAAAAAATAAATAAATAACGAGAAAATATTCTACTATTATCAACTAATGTGATCCATTTGTAACCGCTCCGCCAAATCTTTTTTTTTCTTTCTTTCTCAAACTTTTCACTGGCTCTTCATTTCATTACGATATTTGATATGTTAATCGCAGTACACGGATTATACTTTCACGTAGTTATTCTTATAAGTGTGGCCAAAAGCTGATTCTTCTTATTTTTACTTTTCAACTCAAAAATGTCAAAAATGTCCATATTAATTGGGGCAGTGACCACAACAACTTGAGATATATATATATATATATATATATATATATATATATATATATATATATATATATTTGGTAAAACTGGTAATTAGTAAAAACCTGAAGGGAGTGCTCAATATTATTGCAGAGCAAATATGTGTTTTATTTTTTATTACCGTTTTATCTGTTTGGCTGTTTGGTTACATATGTTTCGGATGTTGGACCATGTTTACGATCTAACAGCCTCGTCAGACATCACAGAAAACCCGGTTTCACATTACTTAATATATATATATATATATATATATATATATATATATATAAGTGAACGTGTCTGTATATCTGTGTATCTGTGTGTCTGTGTGTCTGTGTACATTTCCCTACACAATACCTCTGTCATTTTTTGTCTACAGACTCGAAATTTGATATACAGGTTACTGAGATTTGGGAAAATCGATATGATCGGTTTTTGGCCACAAATTTGGCGATTAAGGGGCCAAAGTTCAACGATTTGACCTTTGAGGACTCTACCAAACTTCTCCGACAATTTTGGGTCTACGCACGTTAAATTTTAGATATAACTTCCTTGGCCGTGGATCTAACTTAATAACTGGATTTGAGCCCAAAACAATAACTTTTAAGGGGTCATAATAGAGGTCAAAGTAAAAAAAAAATGACTTCTGCGGTCTCTCCCAAATTACTCAGACAATTTCTGGTCTAAATATTTGAAATTTTACATAAAGGGTATTCAGAGACAGGGAAAGCTTTTTCATCAGTTTAGGTCGAAAATCTTTAGTTACCAATATATAAATGTATGTATGTATGTATGTATGCTTGCATGTCTGTCTTAAACTTTCAATAGAGGCGACGGAGTTTACCAAGATCAGTATTGTTTTTAAGTTCGACCTTTCATACGACAAATATCGAAAAATTGGCTAAAAACATTAATATCTTTTCCTTTAACTAGGCACATTTCTACAGAGGGGGGTCACTTTTTTTCGCCGATATTTTTTAAAGTTATCCTCTCCTTTAGATTGTCTAGCCTTAATTTAAAAAATGTCGCTCCAGGTTTGGCGGTGGTCGTAACATCATAAACGTTAGGTTTTACTTCGTTCTTTTCCACCTTTGCAGTACGGGTTCGAGCCTGCCTTCCTACTACGACTTTTTTTTTTTGCTCAACATACACATCCAAAAACCCGGGCAACGCCAGGCGACCATGCTAGTATATATATATATATATATATATATATATATATATATATATATATATATATATATATAGGGCAACGCCAGGCGACCATGCTAGTATATATATATATATATATATATATATATATATATATATATATATTCATTTTTGTTATTCAAGTGGTGTCCTTCCTAGTACAGATATTGATGGCTATGTCTCTCCTTCTATCTTTCCCCTTCGGGGCATTCGTGAATTTATTGTTGTTCATCATTTTTATGTTGCCCTGGTGTTCAGATTATCAGCGTATGTTTCTTGCTATCGTTCTCGTCTTCTTTTACCCACGATCTTTCCCGTCAAAATAATCTGTTCTTTTCCACGTTTTCTGTAGATATGCCCCCTGAACCTCATTTGTCTTTTTGGTACTGTTTCTGTTTATTAGAGACCTATATGTATTAGCCACTTCTAATACCCCTTGATTTGTTTTTTTTTATTTCTATCCATGGTATCTTCAAAATTATCCCCGGGAACCAAGTTTCAGTTGCCTTTAGTCTCTCCCCCGTGCTGTATGTGACTGATCAGCACTCCAACCGTATAAAAGAACAGATCAAACATACGTTCGGAGTATTCTAAATTTAGTGTCTATTTTAATGTTTCTGTTGATCATGACTGATAACAGTCGCTTGAATGCAACTTTTGGTGCGACTCGGCGACTTTGTATTTTAGTAGTGCACCTTCCATCAGATGTGATCCAGTAATCCAGATATATCAATTTATTAACTTGTTTGGCGGCGTGAATAAGATCACACTCTATAATTTTTATAGTATGTTTTAGTATATAGTATAGTTTTCGAGTTAGGAGTTTATTCCGAAAGCCGTTCTAAACATAAAGAGGTTAGAGGCGTTTATACTACGCTGGAGCTGGATAGGGTCGTAAAAAATACCACCAGCAGAATACCGGTTAAAATTATAAGGGAGGATTCTCGTTTAGATCTACCACTTGTTTAACTGGTACACCGCGACATTTTAGCTTGTATGTTGGAACTTTGGTGTCCTTGAATACTACCATGCTTATCGTTTTCAAGATGTTTAAACGGGTCTTTTACTTCCACTTGCTTCCACTACAGTATCACGTGTGTGTTGGATGATCTCTTCAGATTGTGTTAGTAACACAGTGTCATCTGTATACCTAGATAAGCCGAGAGCACATACAGCACCTGGAAGTTCCAAATGGTCACCCATCTGGTATTGGCCAGGCTTATGGTTGTATACCTTCAGTGATCTAACGGGGACCGGTGTGTCAAACGTGATTATGCCGTATATTAACATATATGAAGTCATTAAGAATTGGTGAATTACCTTGTATTCGTCGGTAAAATCATCATCATCCGGTAATGCTTCCAGCTGTAAGAAATTAAATAGAGAATTTGTAAAATATTAGACAGAAAACAATATGTACATCTCTCTCTATCGCTTCATCTATCTAAATAATTAATCATGTGCATCTTCATTCTATCTATCTATCTATCTATATATATATATATCTATCTATGTATGAATGTATCTATCTATCTATCTATCTGTCTGTCTGTCTGTCTGTCTATCTGTATATCTGTCTCTACTGTATTACAATAATATATTCAAGCCTTAGTTCACGTATAGACGGAAATGACGTCATACGGCTTCCGTCTGTACATGCCACTTCCATACTTTTATATTTTAATTAGTTTTCATTCGTTTTCATTATCCTCTAATAATTTGTGGCGTAACAAATATAAGCTCTAAGTGAAACACTGCTCTTAGTAACGTTTTCGGGAAATTGAAGATTCAATCCTCTATGGTGCCCATTTTTTCCCAGAGCTGCCCGAATATTGACCTCTGTGTCATCCGTATACCTAGATAACTACAACATGATCGCCTTCAAGTCTAATATAAACAAGTTCCTGTTGAGCCACTCCCTTACATAATTTAATTCTACTCGATTTCCATCACCAATAATCTCTGATACCTGATCACTTTACACATAATAAACCTTATCGTTTAGTGAGTTTTGGGTCTTGGTATGCATGCAAAAAAACTAACCTCTTTAAGACAATCAATGACGCAGTTTGTTTAATGACAATTTCAAACAGGACTTTATTTATTTTTTTTATTAAGAAACAATAAGTAGTTTATTATCGGAAAAAAATGAGACAGCATTTAGTTCTCCCCGAAAAAAAAATCGTCTTTGCGTGTGACGTGTTTAAGAAAGAATACTGAATGGCAAATTAATGCATTATCAAATATTTACATAGAAAATTTCCAAAATACTCACATTTGTATTTTATTTAATTTTCCTACCAGTTTGTTCAAGCAGGGGATCGGCGCATCCTAATGGATGCCAAAAATTCACCCACTATCTTCTATGTTCCAACTGAGAAATCATTTTTAAAGATTCTAATCGTCCTTTTAAATGAAATGGTTCAACACTCTCTTGCACTTGGCCCACCGGGTATATTTGTAGTTTTGGACATTCTTTTTCATGAGTCCACTTGCCTCCTTAATTACTGGAATAATGAAGATATTCCTAAGATTCCAGTTGTCGGCACAAGACCTTGGTATTGCTTTATCTTTTTCTCTTCTATCTGTTTAACCCAACATCATTGGAGGTAATAACTTCTACTAAGGTTGCTTCTTTCTCCTCCTTGCATTATATCACTATGTTAGGTATAATTTTATATGTACGTAACGGTAGCATAGTCATAGTGGATAATGTATAATATATTTTCAAGTCTTCTTTCTTGTCTATGTACCCAGGACTTGCGCTGCATTCGATAGTTAACATTTTTTCCGATCGTCTAGTGGAGATAATTACACACTTAATTGTGTCACAGCATAGATTAGCCGTCCCCCAGCAGAACCTCACAGTTGAATGTCAGGTCACTCACGCTTTGTACTTCTGTGTGGCAGAACCTGCACTTGTCGTCATTGCTAAGACAACTCATCTTTTTAAAAGCATTACTCATCAGGGCAGCTATTCTAGTCCCCTCCCGATTATAGTGGAGCGATCCTGTTTTTGCCAGTCTACAGATCATTCCTTATCTATATAGCCCTAAGTGAATTCATCCGGAAAATACTTAGAACGCTATTGGTTGACCTTTTTGGGGGAAAGTGGCATTTCAGTGGAAGATGTGTTTTCTGATTCTGTACCATTTCAATTGTGAGACAGTTTTGTTTAAAATGTTTGGCCAGTTTCGTGATAGAGATTGTTCTACTGGCTCTTGTTTCGTGATTTTAAGGTTTAGATTTTTTTAACGTAATCTATATATAAAAGCGAAAATGTGTGTATGTATGTCTGCATGCATGTATGTATGTATGTATGTTCGCTTTTTGTGTATGTCTGCGAAAGGCTTTTTCGTCAGCCTTCTCGCTCGGCTCGCTTCTTCTTAAAACTTTTATATCACGTTCAAATGATAATATTTACGACTTAAGAATTAGGGTTGCGTGTGTATTTAATTTGCCTGACTTTCACGCGCTATTTTTCCAGATATTTCCATAGCCGCGTGTTTCTCTCGCTTTTCAGTATAAAACAAACGAAAACTTGCTTGCAGCCGCGTCATGTTTCAAGGTCAAACATCACGCAACTTAAGTTTCTCGCACCTGCCAATTTCATTTTATAAACGTTTAATTAAGATGCTTTTTCATTCCTCTTCTCTCGTGGCCAAGATGGTTAGGTCCTAGGTTTTTTTTCCATTTCGCTTCCAGCTCCACTTCAAAAGTTCGGGGTTCAAGCCTACTTTCCTACTAAAACTTTTTTTTCTTTTACACCTCCAAACACCCGGCCAACGCCTTTTTAAACAGGGTTGTTTTGATCATCCCTCCCAGCACACACACCTACAAACACCCGGGCCACACCGGGTACCCCCGCTAGTCTAGTGTATTTGTTTGTGTGTTTGTGTGCATTTTTTCTGTATGTCCGGCAAAGGCTTTTTACCGACTGTTTCTCTGCTTGCTCGCTCATTCTTATAACTTTTTAGACGCTACCGAGATGATAATATCTAACAATTACAAAACGACACCGTAAAAATCTTTTATTGCAGCCACTTTTATCTTACAAAATTCGCGCTGTGAATTCGTTTTTTTTTTGTTACTGCTGCTACTGCGGCCTGATATTTGACTTACAAGACGACCTGGGTTTTTAAACGCTTATTTTCGACTCTTCTAAAGTACCTGCCTTCGTGCCTACCTCCTTCTCCAAACTTTTTCGCTGTTTTTTTTTGTTTTTGTTATTTTTTAAAAAATATTTAGACAGGGTTATTACTTTTAGTTTCCATCTACCACCCCAACACACACATTTTTCTTTCTATTTTTAAGTTTTTTTTTAAAAGAAGTTTGAACATCGTTTTTTTTGCATCACGTTCGTTTTTTTTTGTTTTTTTCATCACATTCGCGTTTTCTATTTTAGTTCTTTTTATTTCCGATTTTAAGAAATTTTTATATAATTTTTATAATTGGCTAGCCTTAATTTAAACCTACGTAACTTCTGGTTTGTCACTGGGGACAACAGCAAAGTCGTCACTTTTTGTTTTGTTTTACACGTTTTTTCCTACTTCGTGGTACGGGTTCGAGCCTGCCTGCCTTTTACCATTGTGTTTTTTTTTTTGCTCCACCCAACCCTCAAACCACCCGGGCAATGCCCGACCCCCAGGCTAGTATAATAATAAATACGAAATCTGCATATATCCAAATATTATATTTAAGCGTCTTTTACGATCTGTCTGTGTATGTATCTGTGTGTCTGTGTACATTTCCTTACACAATAACTCTGTCAATTTTAAATCTACAGACTCGAAATTTTATATACAGGGTACTGAGATTTGGGAAAATCGATGTAATTAGTGTTCGGCCAGAAATTTGGCGATTAACGGGTCAAAGTTCAACGATTGACCTTTGAGAACTCTATCAAATTCCTCCGACAATTTTGGGTCTAATCACTTGAAATTTTAGATATAGGTTCCTTGGACATAGATCTAAATTATAGACAGAGAAAAACAGTGGAGATTAAGACGACTGAAAGAAGCAGCACATATGCCGGGGAATAACCAACTGCTAAGTAGACCTAGTATAGAATTCAATACGATATGGGAACCAATAATCATAAATAATAGATTATGCATAAAAGTAATAAGTAAAAACATTAATATATACAAGTAATAAGTATAGAGATAGATATACGTTAATATATAGTAATAATTAGTAATAAATAGTGATATTTGCAATAAAAAGTAGGTTTAAGGCTCCTAAAATTCGTACGAGAATTGTCCGCAAGGACCCGTGGCGCAGTGGTTAGAGTACTGGGAAGAATCAATTGTAAAAGAGATATTCTCCTGAAGGTTGAAGGTTCAAGCCTCAGTGTGGGCGACCGAAATATAGATTTGCGAATTACTTAGGACGTATAATCAATCATGGCTGACGGAACAAGAGCACAATAACCCTGTGAAGTAAATGAAGGGTTCCGCTCGAAATTCCGTCCAAATTCCCGAGTTCGACAGAAACATTCCCGAGTTCGACAAGATACACCAGAAGAAAGTCGGAGGTTATATCGACCGAAACATTGTGAAAATCACACTCAAGATGAGAACAGTAGTCCGATGAATAATAATACATATAACCAATCCTCATCTCAATTCAGAAACGTAACTGTTAGTTTAAATCAATATTGCGAGTTCTTTTTATGTCTATAGCTCAACTTATATATAAAAGGCACATTGTCTGTGTGCGTGTTTCTGTGTGCGAGTGAGTTTGTTCCCTATTGACTCCTAAACAGCTTAACCGAATTAAAAAGTCATACAAATGTACTTCATGTGTCTGTGAGTGTTCTTAGGTTTTGTAGTTGAATGTCTCCAATCGACATCAATAATCGAAAAATTCCGATTCAAAAGGAAACAGTCAATTTTTTAAACAAACTTAAACAGTCTAACATCACAAGTGCGTTTAATAAGTTTTATCACCGCACACGCAGAATAGCCAGCCGTATGAATAAACAATAAGTACTTTATTTTTAAATAGGAAAGGGGCGTGTTTCGAAATGGACGTTTCTGTTTAGAGCGCAGCTTGAACCATGAGCCTTTTTAATTTTAAACTGAGCAATTATATAAAAAAAAATTATATAAAATAGTTTTATAAGATCAACAGTATGATCGATACAGTGCAATGAAGATTACAACATATTGTGGACTAAGTCACTGCGGGGAAGCACGTGAAGTTTCCTCCCAGTGCACTACGGTAGTTCACGACTAGAAAGGCACCAAAACTGAGTTGATAGAAAACGGCCGATTTAATCTATTTCCACAACAAAAACTAAAAAATCGCATGAATATATTTTAATTAATATAGAAACTGAGACGTGCATGCGAGTATTATGTTTTTTCTAAACAATTCACTTCTTCTAAGTAGAAAAATACTAGAGCTGAGATCGAAACCAAAACCTAAAGACAGTGTATCAAGTACGATAACCATGAGGCCAGCTTGACAAGATATTTAAGAAGTGTTTTCATACTTACTTATTTTTAACGCAAGGAATTTGTCATGTATACGATTTATGCATGCGTATTCGTGAAAGAGTTGATAAGCAGATAAACCCCGATCACTCCTAGGTACGAATTTTTCAATTTTGACAACTTAGCTACCCTTTTAGACCGGATGAAAACAGATTAAAATGTTTCCACATACCTGAATACCCTATATGCCAAATTCCAAGTCCGTAGATGAAAATCGTTGAGTATATAGGTTGAGAGTTGCCCTTACACACATGCTTACTATTATAGATATATAGATAGAAGATATATATATATATATATATATATATATATATATATATATATATAGAGAGAGAGAGAGAGAGAGAGAGAGAGGGCAGCCTAAATGCCGATTTATAAATTACCCACATTTATTCATCGATTAGAAAATAAACAACGACGAGTAATTCATTATATAAGTTAAACAAAGCTTACCATGACGGGCAGACCAGGAACAATTTTCGGTGCGTATTTCAATTGCTTGAATTCAATTTCTTTTAACCTTTGGCCTTTGTTGGGATCAAACTGTGGAATGAATGTATCGTATGTATATAATCGATAATGGAAATCGGCTTCGATCCAGCGGAATACGGGAAAAATCGTCTTCTCTTCTCGATCGGCGTGTTCCAACTGAATCTTTTCCACGTACCAATCTGGCGAAATACCGGAAGTGTCCCTCCAAAATTCAATCATCGTCACCGTGCCAAAATTGGCCGGAAGTCTTATCTTAAACCTCTCGTTCATTCCTGAACGGAAGTTTTCTCTGAATAACTTTACCATTTTGAAAGGATGAGTAGTCTTGCCTAGTCGATTAGAAAGGATGAGAAATACGTTGGCGTTCGAGGATGAACTCTTCTTCTTGCCAGTTTTGATGTAGACATGGCAGACAGTTTCAGTCGCCATCACGTCCAGTGTACATGAAAAAGTAAGAAAAATATTTATAATAATAAATATAGAATAAAATAGCATTAAACTATACTTATAGATTGAATGAGACGTTTTTCTTACTCACGTTCACCCCCTAACAAGGCATATCGCCACTTGGACGTAAGGGGCTACTATTTGAGACGAAGACTAGGAAAGATTAACAAGATGTTGGTTTACGTTACAATTAATTTTCTACATATTTGTATAGTCAGGGAAGCAAGTAGTAAAGTCTCGCTGTTCGAGGGAAGAAAGTATTTGAGCCGAAATTTTTCTTCCATTTAGGAACCTCAATAGTGGAGGATGTGATTTTGTTTCTAAGTGGGTTTGCCGTGGATATGTACGTCGGGGCACAATTGCAACAGGTGTGCCAGAGCACATTCCACTAAGATACTTGTAAAACAGGCAAGGGATACAACATTGCGGCGATGGGGCAGGGCGTTGTGATTAGCCTGGGAATTATGCCTTAATGTCAATAAATGCTGCCATATTGCAATGACTTCTCCTTTCAACTGGTCTCTTATTGTCCGTGATAACACTGATAGAGGTGAGTGAAAAAGGTCTTGACCTTCTGGTTGAATCGTCCGTAAAGCCATCTAAACATTGAATTCATGCTGCAGACAAAGCAAGGTGTACTCTATTTCTCCATCTTTATGTCTTCTCCTCAGAACACCATATATAATATGTGAAACGGTAAAAAACTAGCTATTAAAATGGTGCAGAGTCTCTCGGATCTGGCTTAGTAAAGCCGACTAAAGATGCTTAACCTTTTCTTCAATAACGTGACGATTACTAGTTGATCTCATTTTGATCTACAACTTCCTCATGGAGCATTATGAATACCTCGGGATCTGTTATTCACTTCTGGACCAGAAAGAGGTCTACAAAGACAAAACATGAAAGAATAATTCCACCGGATGAGGGTCGCTTTCTTAATCAGCATACCTTGACTAGACTTCTAAAAAAAGGTAATAAATTCAACAACAACAAAGTAAAAGTTCAAGATGAATGGACTACTATATGTCATACAGTGTAAATATCTACTACGTATTTACTACAAGGCAATTGAAGCAGGCTTGTTTAATTTTTTTGCCAGATAAATTGAATTGGTGCTTCTATAACATTAGTTCGCTTGCATGAATATACAAAGCGGTTCTCTCATATAGGACGGAATATAAAAACAAAATATCAACCATAAGTTTATTTAAAGAATTTGAAGAAAACGGTTTTGAATCAATAAAATAAATAGGCTACACATTTTACGGCGATCTTTGTATCATAAACTAATGTTTCTCGTTTGAACTTTTTAACACGTTGTGTAATAAAATAACAAATGAAGTACTGACTTGTAGCAGTGGACGATGAATAAGGAAAAACCTCAACACTTGTTAAATAACTACGGCAATTAATAAACAATAATGACAATCGGAGGAATTAAAAAAACACAATAATAAGATATTTATTTGTACAATGATATGGAAAAAGTAAGAGTTTGTTGTCAGTGTTGCAAGATTATCTCTGTAGAGTGTTTTATTTGCTGATTTTTTGCTGCTGACTTTATTTTTAACGACAGTAGGAAGGGTCTAAATTTTTCATTTGGTTATTTTCACCCTAAATACAGGGTAGCGCGTAATATTAGTGCTCCGTCAATAATCAACGAATTAATAGCAATACATCTTTCGTGACACATGAAATTACAATTTCGAAAAACAAACATTGATAAATTAAAATTCTTTTTTAGGGTAACATTCTCAATCTGCGTTGTTCTTTTATAGACTTTGCTTTGTAAGACTCATCTCCATTTTTATCTAAAATCAAAACGTCTCACTTTAAACATGTTCCTACTCACATATTGAATTGTAGTTAGGATTAAAAGTGTTTAATGTGTGCAAAATAGGATAAAATCTTAAATGAGAAATCGAAAGTTAAGTCACATCAATTAGAACGTTAAAATTGGACTTTTAATGAGTTTTTTCAGTGTTTATATATATATATATATATATATATATATATATATATATATAGTCCTCCACATACAGTACTGTTTCGCAGCTTATCAGTGCAGCTAGACAAGCAACTACCTAAAACCATAATCGAAACCCGGTCGCCCAAACGAAAGTCGGAGCTTCTAACCGTTGCGCTATACGGATGCTGCTATGTGGACAGTGAATTAACAATGTTTTGACATTGTCCAAATATTAAGCTCAATTTGTTTACACAAAGAGTATCGCTTCATACGCTAATGGTAATTTGTATATCACTTCTCAATATGCTCGACCTAAGATAGGGAGCATTTTTATATATATATATATATATGTATATATATATATATATATATATATATATTGTCTTATATATAGATATATATGAGATAAAATATCTATAAGATATTTATTTAAGATATGAGGAAAATTGTTGTATAGTGATTGTTCAATCGCACTTAAACTGAGGTTGATTCTGGGCAATATGCATTAAGTGACTACTTTGCAATAGTGTTGCTATGGGAGAAGCCATCCATTTTGTATAAATTGGTATAAAACTTTCTGGTGATTAAAAATAGGATACACCCTAACCCTAACCTTTACCTTAACCTTGATGAAGACTGCAATCTTTTTATTAGAGTAGTTAAGGACAGCTGTTCAACCTCACGCTATAAAACGGTGGTTGAGCACCAATCCTATAAGGCATGCTTCGAAAAGAATTTCATTGCTTTTTTTTTTACTTACACAGTAATGTATACTATATATGCTTTGGTTAAAACGAATCATTCGTCAAACATATTACTTTTTTCTCAAATATAAATTCAGAGGAAACATGAGTTGGAACAGATATATTGAGAGCACTGCAAGGGCCGCTGTGAGAAAAGTGGGCTTTCTCTTACGTGCTAGAAAGTTACACCTGAAAGTATCCTGTACCTCAACAAGACCAGCATTCGCCCATGTATGGAGTATTGTTGTGACATTTGGGCTGGTGCAATTGTTACTAGTCTCTTGCTCTTGGACAGGGTTCAAAAGAGAGTCGCCAACCCGATAGGTCCTGTTGTGTCATCTAGGATTCAGCCTCTATCGCATCGACGAAATGTTGCATCCCGCCACCTGTTCTACAACTATTTTAATGGTGAATGCTCCAACAAACTACAAGCCCTTGTACCCCCTCGACGAAATTGCCCCCGACAAATCCGACTAGCAGCAAAATCCCACCCCTAAACAGTGGAGATAGCTAGATGTAAGGAAGCCGTCTACTCTAATAGCTTCTTCTCCAGATCTGCAAAACTTTGGAAATCCCTTCCGGATTCTTGTTTTTCCAACTGTACTGACATACAGAAGGTCAAGTGTAATGTGAAAAAGTCATTTCGCTGCTCAACTCCCTACGTAATATTCCTGCAGCTTATGTCCACGATAGTAGCCCCCTTTTGGTCAAGATCAAAGTGTAGTATCTGTTCTTCAGATGCTGCACTTCCATTTTTTGTTCTCTTTTGGTGGAGGATCAGTCCTTCACGACTGAGACAATTTTTTATTTTTGTACCTTTTCTCCACGTTAATAAACGACCCTGGTATCTTACTCTGTCCCGTGGGGAGGCATAGTAAATAGGTACATCAAAGTGGCAATGTGCCTTGCCTGGGGTGAAAATGGAATAAAAAATATATATTTCATAATCACAATTAATTTGAAAATTGCAGAAAATCCAATTTTATAAAGTATTAAACTTTATTTATTCTTTCGTCTATTATCAATTTATTCACATGTACGTATTTATTTTGTCCAAATCATGAGAGATACAATAAAGAAGAATGTAATGAGTTTTCATAATTGAAAATTCAATTTTAATATAAAAAGTGATGAATGAAATAACTAAAACGTAATTTATATTTGATTAATGAATTACTTTAGCTATTAAATCTTCCTAAAAATTCTTGTACTTTTTCAAAGTTAAACAAAAATCTTAAAGTAAATAAAAAAATGAAAATCTTAAAAAAAAATCAATATCAATGTAAACAATAAGTGCGAGAGTCGATCCAAAATTAAAGTTTCCTTTCTATTTAACTCAAAATCTTAAAGAGCTACGAAGTCGAAAGTATTACAACTTGTGCAATCGACTTTTTCTACTCCAGAATGTATTTTTCTACAAAGTAGCAAATATTCTCAATGCACTTTTGACAGTAATTCAGTGACGCATCTTTGCTTCTGACGCACGTTCATGACAGGAGATTCTTTCTTCGAGTCTCACACCATCAATATGTGCAACAGAGAGATGAGACTTTCAGTTATGAATTCATAAGTCCAGTCATAATTACAAGGAAATTTTCAATCATTTATGATAAATGTGGGTTGAATAAAAATAAAAAGACACTACTATTGAAAGCCCCTCGTATTTCTTAGATACATTTGTTAAGACTAAATAATTTCGGTTCCAGAATTTTCAAAGAATTTTTTTAAGTATTTCCGGATTCAAACTATTTGCAGATAAAATACCACTCACTAGTAGAAGTGCGGATTTATTCGTACAGACGTTTTGATTTTTAACTATAAATAGTAAACACGAGACATATTTTACTTCGATTAATGCGACAAAATTAGAAATTATTTACTTTATTTTATGATTAAAATTTGGGGCTCTACAATATTCTGCGATTGTCTTCTGTTATTCTTTTGGGCAAGATTTCACTAAACATATTTAATCCAGCAGGATAGACTGATTCGCATTTGAGAGTTCACTTTCAATATTGTTACTGAATATAACAGTATCCAAAATAGTCCAGAGGATATAACAGTAGATTTGTATTATAACATCCGATTTGAATATCTGAGAGTTCGAGAATCCTCTAACCCTCCTGGGTCGTGAGTTCGCTGCATTAATTCATGCCCACGCGATGCTCACGCTTATTCAGGCTTCAGAGAACATAGATCACCTAATCTTTCAAAATGGTGACCCATTTAAGCACTGGTCAGGCTTAAAGTCACTTGATTTCAATGATGTACGGGAACCGGTCTGTTAACGTGATTATGCTGTGTATAAATTCGGGAATAACAAAGAAAAAACTATCTACAATGAGCATTGTGTTTCGGAATTTCATAACCATAAAAATGGTTGATATGTCGTAAAACAAACAAAATCCAAAAAAGCGTTCGTGATAGATTGATGACGCAATGAGAAATAATAAGTGTAATGAAAGGGAGAGAAGACAAAGAAAGAACGAGAGAGATGAAGAGTGTGAGAGAGAGAGAAACAGAGAGAGAGAGAGAGAGAGAGAGAGATAAAGAAAGAGACAGAGAGAGACAGTGGGAGGGATGCAGCACAGCTGGTTAAAAGGAAAAACAATTGTTACAATTAATGAATATTGTCATTAATATTATCGATAAATATAACAACTATTACAGTACGTAAGTGTTAATATAAGTGTTTCTTGAATGTGAGATCATATATATATACATATATATATATATATGTGTGTGTGTGTGTGTGTGTGTGTGTGTGTGTGTGTATTATAACATCCAATTTGAATATCTGAGAGTTCAAGAATCCTTCAACCCTCCGAGATCATGAGGTCGCTGCATATATATATATATATATATATATATATATATATATATATATATATATATATACTAGCAGTTCAACGTGGCTTTTCTCGGGCTCTATGTACTATTTATAACATTATGTGGCTATATATATATATATATATATATATATATATATATATATATATATATATATATATATATTAAAAAAGTTTGAGTCATGTTCAGGTAACTTACATCTAAAATTTCAAGTGTTTGAACCCAAAATTGGCGAAGGAGTTTGGTAGAGCCTGAAAGAGTCAACTCTTTCAACTTTGATCTCTTGCCAGACACATTTTTGCCTGAATACTGATTAAGAAGCTTGCTGCATGTCTGAATATTCTTTATGTAAAATTTCAAACGCTTAGACCCAAAATTGGCTGAATAGTTTGCTAGAGACCGCAAAGGCCAAATCTTTTTAACTTTGACACCTTGGCAGCCAAATTTTCTGATCAAAGACCGATTTAAAAGCTTACCTCGTGTCTGAATACACTCTGTGTATAATCTCAAATTTTTAGACCAAAAATTGGATGAGTAATTTGGCAGAGGTTAATTTTTTGTTTCGTCTTTCAATCAAAAACACCGCTTCTCACAGATAGAATGAAAACTGCAGACCGGAAGTCTTAGACTCATGTTTCTCCCTTATTTGAGCTCATCAATAGAACATATTCGCACTCGGAATTTGAAACGCGGGTCACTTGCATGCGAGACGAGTACTCTGCCATCTGAGTCTCCACGCACGATACAAGAATGTCCAGCAAAGACTAAAGCAAAGAAAGAGAAACCGCAACAAAGATGTGAAATGTACCTATTGTATATATATTTATGACATTTTTGAACTGAAAACTCAAGCAAACTATTCTGAACTCGACACTATTAAATATCATTTGAATTAGAAGCTAATATATTAAAGTGCTATTCCTTACAATGCATGTATATACCTTAAGTATTTCATGAAATAACAGCCAATCGACAATACTTTAATAGTTGTTTGAACATTATGTTATATAACTGCATAATTACTGAGAATAGCGACTTCCTGTTCTTAAAGTCGTCCGCACAAAACGGCGTAACTTGAAGTGTCCGTTATATTACGTTCCATCAAATCATATATTTTTTTACGTTTGTAACATTGTACAGCCTTTTTAATGGTTCTGAATAATCTCCCGTAACATTTAACGGACTCAACACGTTGTATATGAAGTCTAGCAAAGAAACAAAGGAAATAAATTAAAGGTTTTTTTTACCAGTTTTTACAACAGACATTTATTAACGGTACTTTCCAGACATCGGACACCTAACTTCCCAAACAAGCGACAATATAGACTCATCCCTGTGTTTCTCCCGTTTCTATTACTTATTACCCGTTTCGTAGTCCGCAGCTACAACTATTTTTTGTAGGACCCAAAACAGAGCACATGGCAATACCATCATTTTGTATAAAGATGTAGATATGATGATCTTAAAACAGGACTTCACAGGCCAACAATATTTTACGTAAGGTCTTAAGAAACATTGATTAGGATTATTATATACATGTTTTTATACTAATATCTATTCTTTCTTCTACTGGAACAGTTGTGAATAAACTTTCAATATCTAAGGAAGCATTGATACCATTTTATGACTTCTTGCTCCTTAGAGTCTGAAGGATTTGACCGGGAGATTTAATATTGTATTTGGTAGGAACAAAGGTGGATATCGTTTGATTACTCTTATTTGAAAGTTGATAAATGGGAGATGTTGTTTAGAAAATGATGGGGCGTAAAAAACAACTTAAGCGTGTCGGTTTTAAACTGCCCAATAAATATATCCTGATTTGTAATCACATATAATTTTGGTCAGTTTCTCATTATCGACGTTATTTGCGGAGATTAGTTTGTTTATTTAAATCTTAAGGATAGGTATGGGGTTATGATTTATGTTTTTAAACTTGTGTTTATCATTTAAAAAATTATTTAACTTGCAATAATATTCAAATGTGTAAAGAATAACATACATATTAATTCTATATGCTTTTAAGTTCACCCATGAATTAATCACGAACACTATAATTCTCATTTTAAACGTTTTAATAGATTCTAACAATAATGAATTCTCCACGTCAGCATATAAAAAACGAACAGTAAAAATTCCTCTACCCTGAATTATACAAGTGAGTGTCCCTTTCGGTACAAAACAACCAAAATTAACTTATTTATCCGGGCGAATTTAATCTCCTCTTCCCCAACTATTTTAAATTCAATAATATCAAACAAACTCTAATAAATAATGGATTTTACAATCATATTATTGGTCAAAAAATTAGGAAACTTAATAATATTAATTGAAATAGTATAAAATAAATACCTACACCTACTGCATGCATACACCAAATACTTCATAATTATAGAGTAGACGAAAAAGTATTACAAATATTATTAATAAAAATGTGCAGCCTATAGATTGTATTAAAAATAAAATTAATCATTTTAATCTAAAACCCCTTTGACTGAGTTGCTTGATAGGAATAACTTGGTATATGAATTCAAATGTCCTTTTGCGGACTGTGACTGCGACGGTAAAGGAGAAACCATATCAATAGGTTTGATTACCATGACATTGTCGATAAGATTAGCACTTCATCGCTCCGAAAACAGTACTATTTTTAACCACCTGACTAATCAATATTTTTGTTCCAATTGAGGAAGATTTTAGTTCACAACACATATTCACTTGTACCGATTAATAAGAAATGAAATGATAAATAAAATACAAGAAGCGTTAATAATAAAAACTAAAACAAATACCAATAAAATACAATTTACCAGTAGTAGCAACATCTTCAAATGTTTGTAAAGTTATTGAAATTATTCAAAAATGAAATCAATATGAACATTATCAAAATATGTTGTTTTAAATCTATAAATTGTTCGAAACCAGTTAGATTAATCTATTCCTGACGATGAATCCAAAAGGATTGGAAAGTACTCGGACATATAACACATATGGCGATTTCATCAGCAAATTGCAGCCAGAAGTGAAAACGGTTATTCAGAAGATAGAAGAGATCTAAAACAGAATTAATAGAAAAAAAGTCTATTTTATTTAATAATAATAATAATAATAATAATAATAATAATAATAATAATAATAACAGCAACAACAATAATAATAATTGTAGTAGTAATAATAATAATAATAATAATAATAATAATACTGATAATGATGATGACGACGACGATGATGATGATGATGATGATGATGATAATAATAATAATGATAATGATAATGATGATAATAATAATAATAATAATAATAATAATAACAATTGTAATAAAATAATAATAATTGTAATAAAATACTAATAATAACAATAATAATAATTTACATACATACATACACAGACACAGACACAGACACAGACACAGACTCTCCCTCCCCCATCTCTCTCTCTCTCTATATATATATATATATATATATATATATATGTAATACAGTGCAAAGAAACAGTTACTCATGAAAACGAACGTCCTAAAGTAAAACCTTGAATAATTATCTAAGTTCGAATGTAAATTAATATTAAGCCGACTTTACAAATTGATAATAGTTAATTATTGGATTTTAATTAACTATAAGGTGAAACTCTAATGATTCAAGCTCGATAGATAACGACAAACTTCCGCCCATTAATATGGGAGGGGAGATTATCATCAAAAGTGTCCTGAATTGTTTAGCACCGGACTTACTACTTAGATATAAATAGTCACTTGTACCCATTCCCCTCCTCCCCCTTCTATTTCTTTTAAATGGAGAGTAGATAATACAGTGGATCTGTTATCGGCAGCTCCAGTAACTCTCGCTTCTCCTATTTTGTCATTCAGTCCTCATTCAATGAGTGATTTTTCTGACAAAGGGTGAAGGAAAAGCTGCTTAAAGGTCGGTAGGACCCGAACCTTGGAGGCTGTCCTATCAGCAGGCGCAAAGTACTGGGACTGCTGTATTGCCATTTGGTGAATGGATTCTGGACCATGCAGTAGTCTCTGGTGGGGCCTCTTGATGCCATACTAGTGGGTAATTGTTACGGCTTTACCTTTTAGTGTGCTACAAAAAAAAATTCCTGTCTTTTTCTCTCTTACTTTCCCTCTCTGTACTGCTTTAACCAAGTATGCCGACCTGTTCCACAAATCCCAAAACCTCAACATAGAATATCTCCAGAATAAAAAAAATCAATTAAACCTAGAACCCCATCTTCCAACGTAGACCCCTACTACCAGGTCTCCTTCTTCAACATCAGGGGTCTACGTTCCAACCTTCCAGAGGTTGAAACCCAATTACAGGAGACGAAACTGGACATATTATTTCTAAGTGAAACTGGAAGATGGCCGACCACTTCCCTAGATGAGATCATAATTAACGGATACTCTAATTTAACTGCTAAATCTGACACCCAAGATCGCCATGGGCATGGAATATGTGCCTACATTAAGGATGGCTTCCCGTGTGGTAGGGATATCTCTAGAGAAGATCCTAATTTACCCTATATGGGCTTCAGGGTTGCACTTACTAACACTACTGAATTTATATTTGCCCTCTATAGGCCCCACAACAGCGGAGTTACTATCTTTAAGAGCATATCTGAGAAAATAGACCACATACTGTCTTCACATCCCTCGGCTTACATCCACATCTGTGGTGACTTCGTCCATAACGTGGAATGGCTGACCCATTTAAATAAAACAGATGATGAGGGGAGGTTCTGTCATAATTTTGCCATTGCTTATGACCTCACAGATTGTTCGCGAACCCAGCCGTGTGCCCGATACACCCGGTCAATATGCAAGCTTCTTAGAGCTTTTTCTCTCAACTTCCCCTGAGCTATGTTCATGTTCCGTTCATTCTTCTCTAGGATCCTCCGACCACTCCGTCGCATCAGTTAAGATAAAAACGAAATGTAAGAAGCCCCCAGACGTACCCCTCTACCGTACTGTATGGCTGACTGGGATAGCTTCCGTACATTCATATCTGATTTACCCCTGCACTCAATGTTAAAAAGGAAGTGGCCTCTATAGTATCAGATCTGACCGAATGGTTTATTGTAGACATAGACCAATTCATACCATCTAAAAAATTCCAACAAAAACCTAACAGCCAGCCATGGTTCTCCCCAGAATGTGCTGCTGCTATCGCGCACAGAAATCACTTTTTCCATAGCTACCAACGTAATAGATGCACTGAGACTAAAGCTGCTTTCAGGTCTGCCAGCAACCACTGTAAAAGAGTAATAAAAAATGCAAGAGAGCTATATACCCAGTCTGTTGAATCCAAGGTAGCTGATCAGCGGCTTGGTTCCCACCAGTTTTGGCAAATAACAAATAGGATCCTGAACAGAAGTGTACGTTCTATCCCAACCATTATCAATGGACAAGAGGTCATCTCGTCAGCGTCAGACAAGGCCAAACTATTTGCAAAGAACTTTGCAGTTAATTCTACCCTATGAGACGAAGGCTATCAACTCCCCATATTTCCTCCTATAACACAGAACAAGATAGGTTACATACAAACATCCGTGCATGATGTCGCCAAGCTAATCAAGAACCTAGATTCCAGTAAAGCAACTGGCCCTGACGGCATCCCAATTATAGTGTTAAAAAAGCTTCAATCAGAACTCGCTCCCATACTTACGAAACTATTTAAGCGCTGCCTTAAGGAGAAGTGCTTTCCGACTCCCTGGAAGACCTCATCAGTTTTCCCTGTATTTAAGAATTCAGGTGATAAGTCATCTCCCTCTCAGTACAGACCAATAAGTCTCCTGTGTGTTATGAGTAAGTTGCTGGAATCCATATTAAATAGAGAAATAGTCAACCACCTCAGCAGGAATAACCTTCTTAGTGACACACAATATGGTTTCTGCTCTGCAAGATCTACCGCAGATGTGCTGACGGTTATATCCCACAGTATTAGTGAATCTCTTGACAAAGGCTTCCTTTCTAGCGCAATTGCTCTTGACATATCAAAGGCCTTCGACAAGGTATGGCATAAGGGTCTACTTCACAAGATTTCCAGCTACGGTATAACTGGGAATGTTTTCTCAATCATTAAATCATTTCTCTCAGATAGGCTCATAAGAGTAGTGGTAATGGATAAAAATCGGAGGCCTGCAATATAAATGCTGGAGTCCCTCAGGGGTCAATCCTGGGCCCAACTCTCTTCCTGATCTACATCAATGACCTCCCTAAACACTTACTTAAATCATTCGTTGACATCTATGCTGATGATACGACCATCTACGGCAACACATCAAAGGCTGTAAATAACAAAGTTCTCTCTGATTCTCTCTCCTCTCTCATCAACGCTCTGATTCCCATCTGGCATCAATTGTGATGGATGGCTCTTGTCTGAGTGAGGCCCCGTGTTTTGACAAGCTGCTTTTACTCCTGATCTGAAATGGAACACATACATCAAGTCTGTTGCCAAGGTCGCTGGAAAGATGGTGGGATCCTTCTACCGCTCCAGAAGATATCTCACTACTGATGCAATTATATAAAAGACAAGTACGTCCAAGGATGGAATACTGTTACCATATCTGGGCAGGAGCTGCTAAAAACAGCATATCCTGCCTTGACAGAGTACAAAATAGACTTCGTGGCTTAGTGGGGATGCCCTTTTCTCTACCCTGCAACCTCTCTCCCACAGAAGAGACGTTGCGAGCCTATCTTTGTTTTATCGTTATTTCCATGGCAGGTGCTCGTCTGAACTCCAATCTCTGATCTCCCCTCGCCAATCTTTTACGAAAAACACCCGTCTAGCTGAATCCACTGTGAAAAATTTCCCCCACTCTATATCTGTCCCTAAATCAAAACGCGGATTCCATGAACAAAGCTTCTTTCTTAGAACTGCACGCCTGTGGAACTCTGTTCCGTCTGCCTGCTTCCCACCGGACTACAACTTGGATGTCTTCAAGTCCAATGTTAACGAATTCCTAATGAACCGCCCCCTTAAGTAAACACTTCATCAAATCTCTAGACTAACGTAATGTACGTGCAATAACCCTTATCCCTGAGTGGCTTCCGGGCCTTGATAAGTGGTGATCACTATGTAAAAAATCAAAAAGAAAAGATATATATACATATATTTATATATATGTATATATATATATATAGATATGTATATATATATATATATATATATATATATATATATATATATATATATATATATTATGGACCTTCCCGTCAATTTCGACGTATGAGGCTCAGCCACAAAAACTACGTTCTTCGGAAATTTATCCAGATTATTTATAGGGGTGAAGGCTTTGTGTAGAACCAACCACCATTTTCATTATTACTGCTAATCTTTCACGGTACAAATGACTGCCACATGACAGAGCATAGAGTAGATTGCAGGATTTTACATCAAAGTTTTTCTTTTTCCAGATGCATGTTTTAACGAAAACGGGGGGGGGGCATTTTTCTCATTGAATTAATGTGACCAACCTGGAAATATCTACGACTCGGAGCGGTACATACCGCCCCTCGCCTATATATATATATATATATATATATATATATATATATATATATATATATATATATATATATGTGTGTGTGTGTGTGTGTGTGTGTGTGTGTGTGTGTGTGTGTACAGCAACGGTCACAATATAAGGAACGGAAACAAAAATAGCAATTACGTACGTGTATTAATTAAAAAGTAATGCATGATAAGTAATGAAATATTTACTGAATAACGATTAGAGTGGAATGAATAAATATACAAACTTATCACATTCCTCATCATAGTTTTTGTAAATAAAAATTTAATAGAAAATTAAAGGAAATAAGCTACTGGATAAAGTTAAGGAACGATGTTAATAATTGTCAAAAACTTTTAATTTACATTGTCAAAACACAAACTTAGAAATAACTATATATTAATTTATTGGCGGCATTCTTCTCATCAAAACAAATACGATTTCCCAGACGCTGTTCTTTTATTGCGAGTATATTACTACTCTACAACAACGTTTAGTCAGATTAGGACAATGCGACTGAGACTTATGAAACGTTTGCTTCACTATAAACTTCTGATCGAGCAGGCTTATTTTAGAATCTACTATCTTTGGATAAAAATACTTTTAGAATCAAATAAAAAAAATATTTTAGAATCTACTTAGTCGGGATGAAAATTCTCAACATTATATTAGGTTGACGAGAAAATTCTTACGAAATTTTTAAATTTAAAATATATAGCGAAAGCTGTTTTGAAAATACAACATTTCAAGTCAGTTTCATTATACATTATCTTTATATATCCTTTTAAAGAGCGTTTTTCGGTCTATTCAATCGTTCAAATTACTGTCGTTTAAAAACAATTGTCTATTCTTTTTAGAACATCGAATACTATGTATTAAAAAGCAAATTTACACAATTTTCTTATTTCAATTCAAGCTAGACCGAAAAGTTACTGAAACAGCTCGTTATATCAATGAAGCGTTTGGCACAGGAACCACTACCAAACGCACAACACAATGATGATTCAAGAAATTTCGTGGCGTTGACAAGACTCTTGAACATGTTGAGCGAAGTGGTTGGCCATCAGATGTTGGCAACGATCAATTAAGAGCCTTAGTCAAAGCCAATCCACACACAACTGTTTGAGAACTTGCTTCTAAATTAGACGTAACATACACAACGATTTCCAACCACTTGAAAGATTGGAAAAACAAAAAAAGTTGCTGAATGGGTGCCTCACGAATTGAACGATAAACAAATGAGACGCCGTTATGAAGTGTCTACCTCCTGCTTTTACGTAACAAGAACGACCCGTCTCTTGACCGGGTGGTGAAAAGTATTTTTTTATAACTTGCGACACTCAACTCAATGGCTAGACGCTGCTGAAGCTCCACGAACCTTTCCGAAACCAGAGTTACACCAAAAGAAGGTTATGGTGACTGTTTAGTGGTCTGCGACTGGTCTCATCCATTCCAGTTTTATTTTATGCAGGCTAAATCACTACGGCGGAGAAGTAATGTCAACAAATCGATGAAATGCATTAGAAACTTCAATAACAACACACATCATTAGTCAATAGAAAAAACCTTGTTGTCCTCCACGGCAATGCCCGATCGCACGTTGCTAAACCGACCCTGTAGAAGTTAAAGGAGTTTAGTTACAAAACTTTGACTCATCCATCATACTCTCCAGGCGTCTTACCGACTAACACATTTTCAAGCATTTCGACAACAGTATGCATGAGAAACGCTTCGAAAACCTAAGCAATACCAACAACACATTCAGCGACTTCAGCGCCACCAAAAAGCAAGATTTTTACGTTACTGACATAAAACACTTGTTTTGCATTGCCAAAGTGTGTTCATTTTGATGGTGCTTATTTCGATCAATAAGTTTTTGTTTGATCTGAGATATGTTCATTTGAATTTAAAAATTAAAAACCGCAAGAAATTTCTTTTCAGCCTGATAGAATCTTTTTTTTTTCTAAAAATTCAACCATGACATATTAGCGAGGTATGACGCAGTTTAGGTTGCAGATCTATTCTATTTCAAACCTTATATAAAGATAATTATAAAATATTGAATGAATTTGTTACTGAATAGCAAAATGTGTTGCTATTACTTGTAAACGTGGATAGTAATTTTGAGTAGGTGTGAATGAAACCAAAGGTAGCAGATGTTCTGGATGTTTTGTCTGTGTCACGTTATGTGAGAACTCGCATTCATATTGATAGGCACGGACAAAGACAAAGACACACACACACTCACACACACGCACGCATATATATATATATATATATATATATATATATATATATATATATATACATATGTGTGCGTGCTATGATACGAAGTGCCAATTATTTTCCTTAAAACGCATTTAAATGTACATTTAACAACACCATGCCTACTAAAATATACCTAAGTTTTCATTCTGCTCTTATTCATCCCCTACAAGACACATTGCCTCTTGGAGATAAGGGGCCACCATTTTTACAGAGAAGGGGTTGAATTTTGGTGCTTGTCTGGTTAGTCGAAGTATTTAAGTCGATGATGCACAAGTGCTACGATTTCGTTAGAGCACATTACATTAAATACTTGTAAAACAGGCATATGGATACAGCATTGCGGCGATTAGACAAAGGTTAAAGGCTTGGTTTGTATTGCATGATGCATTAGATTGGAGATACTTTTTTGGAATTCATATAAGAGAGAGAGGGGGGAGAAAATAGTGATAGATGCCACCGCCCAGATGTGGCAACAATACTCCATGTATGTGAGAATGGTGGCTTTGTACAAAGATAGGATTTGGGAGATTGACTTGTATCTGAAAATAATAATTAACTGTAGTTTATAATTTACATAGCATTCACTCATTACAGTTTTAGAGATATATGGATTTCTCTCGACAGCTCTCACTCTATATTTCTTTTAACCACTCCTCACTACATCTTAATATCTCTGTGAAAATTAAGAATATCTATGTTTCATCTTATACTAGTGTAATCATCTATTTACATGTCTGTACACAACATAGTAGTATGTAAATTCGCTTTACTGTACTTTATAATTATAGTAGCAATAGCAATAATAATAATAATAATAATAATAATAATAATAATAATAATAATAATAATAATAATAATAATAATAATAAACCGTACATGATAAAATAGTGGTAAGTCTTAGAAGATGTATCAGCAAAACAGAAATGCCGGAATAGATGTCCAAAGGAAGAAATACGTTAACACAAAAATGCACTGAAAAGGAGACGACATCAAGTAATTACAGACCCATAACCTGCTTAACGACCATGTGGAAAATTTTAACAGTACAGCTGAATGTAGAGGTGTATCACTCCTTAACACTCGTGGACTACTGCCCGACGAACAAAAAGTATATCGGAATGAAAAAAGTGGGGCATGCGCCTTATTATAACTAAATTAAAAGATGTTGAGAGACGTAAAATAAAAACTAAAACATAGCCAGTGGAAACATGGAGACTGGAACTGACAGCTGGAGTCCAGCACATAACTAAAGTAAAAATACAAAGAGTCATCTTCTCAAGAGGCTCACTATCACTACTACTGTTTATCATATCCATGATGCCACTCAACTACCTAGTTAGAAAATGTAATGTTGGATACAAGCAAAAAACAAAGAATACAGACATAAAACAAAGATTAAAACACCTCATGTATATGGATCACCTTAAGTTGTTTGTTAAAAAGAAAACGGAACAAGATAAGCTGATAAACACGACCAGAATATTAAACCAGGACATTGAAATAGAATTTGGAATTGAAAAGTGTGCACTACTGGAGATTAAAAATGGAAAACTGGAGCTATCAGAAGGTATATGAGCGCAAAAATAAATAAATAAATAAATAAAAGGGAACTGGAGAAGCTTATAAGAACAACCAGAATATTCGGACAGAACATTGGAATGGAATTTATAAAAGTGTGAACTACTAGGATAAGAAAAGGAAAACTAGATACATCAGAGGGTATGAAACCCTCCAACCAAGCAAAAATAAGACCGCTCTGTGAACATGGCAGGGGTTCTAGAATCAGATACCATCATATCTACAGAAATGATAATGAAGAGGGGAAAACAGTATCTGCAAACTACGCGGAAACTGTTAGAAACAGAATTATACAATAGAAATGTAATAAAAGGAATAAACATTCATAGGCTGGACTAAAGAAGAATTTATACAGCTTGATCAGAAGACCAGGAAGTTAGGACAATACACAATGAATTACACCCCAAAAAGGATACTGACCTACTCTATGTGAAAAAGAAACAGAGAAGAAAGACACAAAAAGATTTGGAGAATGAGAATGCTAATGTCAGTATGAAATCTGGTCTAATACATAATAGCGAAACATAAGTAATTACTAGGGCTGTGACGACAACATAATCTTTTTATTCTTTTGAATCGCGAGTATATATCCGACAGTTAGACACAGTTAATCAACCCAGAACCACATCAGCCTACATAAAAACATTTAAGATATTAACGGATATATACTCAAGAGTCAAAACAATGAAACGAATATGCTGTTGTCACTGCCTTATCAATATAAATATAACATTATAAATAAATACAATTTCATTATTTCTAAATATATAATGTATATAATTACGTACGACTTTAAATATATATATATATATATATATATATATATATATACACTAGCAGGCGTTGTCTGGTCGTATAATGCCCATAAATATTATATTTTAATTAAAACGGTAACTGAGACATGTGCATGCTAGTATTATGTTTTTGCTAAACCGTTCATTTTTTGTAAATAAAAAAAATACTCGAGCTGAGATCGAAACAAAAACCTAAGACAGAGAGTCAAGTACGATAACAATTAGACCATCTTGACACGATCTTTACAAAGTGTTTTAAAACCTACTTATACTTAACGTAAAGGGACTGTCATGTTTAACGCCACGCATGTGCATTCGTGAAACAGCTGACAAACAGAAAAATATCCAATTACTCCCAAGTACTAATTTTTCAATTTTGAAGCTTTAGCAGTAATTTTCTTCCGGATGAAAACCAATAAAAAAGTTTTGCATATGCTTGACTACCCTATATACAAAATTTCAAGTCTGTAGATCGATCCATTATATATTATATATATTATTGCGAACTGTCCTCACACACAAATTCTCACTTTTATCAATATATGGATATTAAATTGGAATAATTAATAAATGTGCTAATGTGTAATCATTGGTAGAGCATTATTTTATATGCATTTAAATTGGTGTACAAATGTATGGAAATTTATTTTAATGATTACGAATCCCTTAAACTGCAGTAATTCATTTATTTTTTCTATAATTATTAAAATAACGCTCTATTTAAGTTTATTTTTAGTTAAAAAAAATAAGAAGAATCCATTATGTAATTTATCCAAGACAGCAAGACTTGTTTTATGTACAGCTATTTTTATTACTTTTTCTGAATTGAATTTTTTAGCTGGACATATAGTTATTCACATAAATAATGAAATGGCAAGGTCTTATGTATGACAGAAACTGGAATCCTTGGAAATTCTCCATTATTTCAGAAATTATAGGAGCAACCGGACTCATGAGCAAGAATTTCAAAACTACCTGACAAATATACCAAGTGAACCAAGTGCAAGAAAGATTCAAACAATTGCACGTAAATCGACGATTAGAATCTTAAAAAGATCTCTCGGATAGAATGTACAAGATAGTAAGTGAATGCCTGGAATCCGGTAGGATGCCCCACGGCTGACCAGAACAAACAGCCAGGAATAAATAAAATTAGATGAATATCCTAAAATTGGTACATGTAATTCTAGCAGAAAATTACCTACCTGATTATTAGGCTTCGTAAAACTCTCCTAGTTACATGGATCGACTGTGACGATGGAGGAAAAATATGAATTTACTTTTAAACGAGGTCAACCTATTTTGTTGGAAATGAGCACAATTAATTGTGAACATTGTTTTACAGCACAATTAATATTTGATCGATTAGTTTGCTTTTTTTTTTTTTTTTTTTTTTCAGTCGGGATTTCACACGTCTATCGATCAATACGGGCAAATGAAAGAAAAGTGTAATAGGAACGCAGATACACACACACTCTCTCGCTCTCGCCCTCTCTCCCCCCACACACATATATATAGTCAGAACAGAATTAGATAAAAGTCTTTATGTCGAAATTATATCTGTTTCCTTAAATATATTTATTTATATATCGAATGTGTGAAGTTTTAGAACCACCCTTTTCAAACTAAATCAACTAGTCCTAACGCGCGCGCACACACACACACACACACATATATATTGTTATATATATATATATATGACAGTATATATATATATATGACATATACATATATATATATGACAATATATATATATATATATGTCACATATATACATATATATACATATATACATATAGTCTTGGAAGTTTTTAACCTTAAAAATATACAAAAGAAATTATCATTCGTTAGAAAACTATTTAGTCAGTAAGTCATTTAATCACCTGCCATCACTGCATCAACTTGCTCTCTCTCTCTCTCTCTCTCTCTCTCTCTCTCTCTCTCTCTCTCGAATTTACTATAGTACCAATAATAGTTCATTTTTTAAGGGATCATTAGTTTTTTTTTGTTTTTTTTTACACAGTGATCACAACTTATCAAGGCCCGGAAGCCACTCAGAGATAAGGGTTATTGCAAAGACATCCAAGTTGTAGTCCGGTGGGAAGCAGGCAGACGGAACAGAGTTCCACAGGCGTGCAGTTCTAAGAAGGAAGCTTTGTTCATGGAATCCGCGTTTTGATTTAGGCACAGATATAGTGGGGGAAATTTTTCACAGTGGATTCAGCTAGACGGGTGTTTTTCGTGAAAGATTGGCGAGGGGGGACCAGAGATTGGAGTTCAGACGAGCACCTGGCATGGAAATAACGATAAAACAAGGATAGGCTCGCAACGTCTCTTCTGTGGGAGAGAGGTTGCAGGGTAGAGAAAAGGGCATCCCCACTAAGCCACGAAGTCTATTTTGTACTCTGTCAAGGCAGGATAGGCTGTTTTTAGCAGCTCCTGCCCAGATATGGCAACAGTATTCCATCCTTGGACGTACCTGGCTTTTATATAGATAGAGAATTGCATCAGTAGTAAGATATCTTCTGGAGCGGTAGAAGGATCCCACCATCTTTCCAGCGACCTTGGCAACAGACTTGATGTACGTGTTCCATTTCAGATCAGGAGTAAAGGTCAAACCCAGAAGCTTGTCAAAACACGGGGCCTCACGCAGACGAGAGCCATCCATCACAATTGATGCCAGATGGGAATCAGAGCGTTGATGATGTAAGGATAGGAGTTTGGTTTTGGATGCATTAAAGGTAACCAGCCACATCTTCCCCCACTGAACCACGCACTCGAGATCAGAGGAGAGAGAATCAGAGAGAACTTTGTCATTTACAGCCTTTGATGTGTTGCTGTAGATGGTTGTGTCATCAGCATAGATGTCAACAAAGGATTTAAGTGTATGTTTAGGGAGGTCATTGACGTAGATCAGGAAGAGAGTTGGGCCCAGGATTGACCCCTGAGGGACTCCAGCATTTATATTGCAGGCCTCCGATTTTTGTCCATCTACCACTACTCTTATGAGCCTATCTGAGAGAAATGATTTAATGATTGAGAAAACATTTCCAGTTATACCATAGCTGGAAATCTTGTGAAGTAGACCCTTATGCCATACATTGTCGAAGGCCTTTGATATGTCAAGAGCAATTGCCCTAGAAAGGAAGCCTTTGTCAAGAGATTCACTAATCCTGTGGGATATAACCGTCAGCACATCTGCGGTAGATCTTGCAGAGCAGAAACCATATTGTGTGTCACTAAGAAGTTTATTCCTGCTGAGGTGGTTGACTATTTCTCTATTTAATATGGATTCCAGCAACTTACTCATAACACACAGGAGACTTATAGGTCTGTACTGAGAGGGAGATGACTTATCACCTGAATTCTTAAATACAGGGTAAACTGATGAGGTCTTCCAGGGAGTTGGAAAGCACTTCTCCTTAAGGCAGCGCTTAAATAGTTTCGTAAGTATGGGAGCAAGTTCTGGTTGAAGCTTTTTTAACACTATAATTGGGATGCCATCAGGGCCAGTTGCTTTACTGGAATCTAGGTTCTTGATTAGCTTGGCGACCTCATGCACGGATATTTGTATGTTACCTAGCTTGTTCTGTGTTATAGGAGGAAATATGGGGAGTTGATGGCCTTCGTCGCATAGGGTAGAATTAGCTGCAAAGTTCTTTGCAAATAGTTTGGCCTTGTCTGACGCTGACGAGAAGACCTCTGGTAGATTGATAATTGTTGGGATAGAACGCACACTTCTGTTCAGGATCCTATTTGTTATTTGCCAAAACTGGTGGGAACCAAGCCGCTGATCAGCTACCTTGGATTTAAGAGACTGGGCATATAGCTCTCTTGCATTTTTTATTACTTTTTTACAGTGGTTGCTGGCAGTCCTGAAAGCAGCTAGTTGTTTACTATGAAACACTGTTTCAGTGGATTTTTATATATATATATATATATATATATATATATATATATATGCATATTTGTATGTATATATGTATAAATATATATATGTGTGTGTGTGTGTATGTGTGTGTGTACAGTGACGCCAAAAAGAAAGTCTACGCTTTTCATTTTCAAAAACCGCAAATTTAAGTTAAACTGAATCTAACTCTTTTAAATAACCCATACTTAATTGTATTTGCCTTTTATTCCTCTATTATTTTTCTTGTTCCTATTTGATTTTTTATTCAAGTATCCTAGTGTTCACGTCAATTAAAAAAAAACTTCAAATCGAGAACGTAAAAAGAAACACTGCACTATGGAAAATTGTTATATAAGTTTAACTATAGACTATTAATGCAACACAAATACAACAAGAACACAATGAACTTGTTTATATTTAGTAGCATAGCCCTTCTGCGATTTGACAACCTTCCACTTTTTGGGCATTCTTTTAATTAGTCTGCAGCAATACTTCGATGAAAGGGGATCCTACTTCTCTTTTATTTTTGTCCAAATTTCTTCCAGATTTGATATGTTATCATTGCGTAGCTGTTGCTTAATCTAATGCCATACGTTTTCTATAGAATTGAGGTCTGTAAATTTTGCAAGCCAATTCATACACGGAATACTATGCTCTTCAAAGAACCTCATGACATTGCCAACTGTGTAAATGGGAGCATAATCCTGCATGACGACGTGATTATCATTCAAATTCTGACCAAAGAAGGATAGAAAATGTTCAGTCAGCATATTAATGTTCTTAGTCGAATTAATTTGACTTTGCAAGTGAACTATAAGCCCTGGACCATTAACACATAACGCCCCACATCAAAACTGAACCTCCACCACCTTGTAACGTTGAAACTGTGCACTTAGGATTTAATACTTCATTCTTCCTCCAGCGGACGTACTGCCTACCATCACTACCTAGCCTATTGAACTTGATTTCCTCGCTAAAGATCAGATATGAAGAGTCGTGATCTTCATTGCATCTGACGAAGTCTAGACGGCGCTTACTGTTTTTTAGAGAAATTATTGGCTTGCGTCTTGCAACACAGCCTTGTAAATAACATTTCTTCAATATGTTCTTACCTGTAAAAGAGATCACATTTACAAGGTTACACTGTTGTTGGATTTGGGGAGCCGTTTAAAATCTCTTTATGAGGCTACGCGTCTTGATAGCATTGTCTTCCCTGTAAGAAGTAACTCTAAGACGACCATATAAGAGAGAGAGAGAGAGAGGAGGAGGAGAAAAAAGAGAAAGAAAAAGAGATTGAGAGAGAGTAAGAGAGAATATATATGCACACACACACACACACACACACACACACACACACATATATATATATATATATATATATAGGAAATAAACTAAGGTTATAAAAAAAGGTGTGTCTTTGAATTTTCAACAAAATTTTGCACTATATATATACATATATATATATATATATATATATATATATATGCATGCATATATATTGTATCGCAGTAGATTCACTGTAGAGCATAGAAGATATAGTTGAATGATAATATTGTATTCGATTTTTTCTACTTTCGATTACAAATAGCGATATAGACGTCAACAACAGTTTTAGTTAGAAAGAATATATTGCCAGGAAAGTGAAATAGAAAAAAAATTGTCGTCTAAAGAAACAACAGAATTAGATGTTCGTACATGTAAGAAGACGAATTAAGAGGGCGCAGAAAAAACAAATAATTGCGTAAACTAGGATGAGAAGAGGAAGGAGTTTCATGTAAATGACCCGGTCATTACATAATGAAGTGAAAGTACGGAATAGCAAACTAGATAAAATACTGACTGCCAGCAACCACTATAGCAGTGGCTTTATTCCCACGAATTTGGCGAATAACAATCAGGGTCTTAGACAGACAAGTCCTCTAGACCAACTATCATCAATGAACCTGGGGTAATTTGGTCATCATTTGACAAAGCCAAACTTTTTGCCAAAAACGTTGCAGCAATTTTTACCTTTGCAACAACCCCTGTATTTCCCCCCTGTGACAGAAAACACGCTATGCGGCATATAAATATCTGTGTATAATGTTGCTAAACTTATCCAAAAACTTTGATCCAAGTAAGGCAACTGGCCTTAACGGCATTTCAATCATAGTGCTCAAAAAGCTCCAACCGGAACTAGCTCTCATACTTACAAAGCTGTTCAAATGTTGCCTCAGGGAGAAATATTTCCCAACACCATGAAAAACATCACCAGTCTTCTCCATATTTAAAAGTTCACGAGATCAATCATATGCTCTGCACAAAACAATCAGCCTTCTGTGTGTCATGAGTAAGTTGCTGGAATCTGTGATGAATTTATCTCAGCAAAAGTAATTTACTTAGTGGCATGCAATATGGTTTCCGTTTTATTAGATCTACAGCTGACGTGTAAACTCTAATATCACACAGGATTAGTGAATCTCCCAATGAACGCTTCGTTTCTAGAGCAATAGCTCTTGACATATCAAATACTTTTGATAGGGTATAACATAAAGGTCTACTTCACAAGATGTCCAGCTACAGAATAACAGGAAATGTCCCTTCAATTATTTAATTCTTTTTCACTGATAGGCTTTTAAGTGTAGTCGTTGATGGGTAGAAATCAGAAGCTCATAGTATCAACGCGAGTGTCCCTCTGAGTTTCATACTGGACCAAATATCTTCCTTAGCTGCATCAATGATCTCACAAATCACACCTTTAGGTCATTCATAGACATTTATCAGATGACACCACAATCTATGGCGACACTTCAAAAGCCGACAATGACGAAGGTCTTTCTGATTCTCTTTTTTTTTATCTTGAGCATGTAGTGCAATGAGAAAAGAGGTGGCTATTAAATTTTAATGCATCGAAAAGCAAGCTTCACGTTTTAATCGCTTGTATCCAATTGAAATGAATGGCTCTCATCTTCAGAAGCACCATATCTTTACAGGCTTCTGGAGCTTGTCTTTACTTCTGGTCTGAAATGGAACACATACATCAAATCTGTTGCACAAAATCGCTGGATAATTGTTGGATCATGTTATCCTTTCAATAGGTATTCCACTGCCGATTCAATCATCTATCCGTTAAAAAAAATTGAGTACTCTTGCTATATCAAGGCAGGCGCCTTAATAGAATTCAAAACCAGATTCGAATCCAAGTAGGTGATGCGCTTTTCTCGTCCCTGCCACCTTTTTCCCACAGAAGAGATGTTGCGAGTTTGTCTCTGTTCTATCGCTATTTTCATCTTAGCTCCAATCTGTCCTATTCGTTGCACAAATCACACCCAATACGAGAACAAAATTGTACAGACAATCAGCCTTCATCTAAACTATTCAGCACTTCAATTTTGTTCCGTTCGTCTTATTATATCAAACATTTGGTGTTTTTTATACCGTAGCACAATCCAGCGATCGTAAACAATTCATTGTATGCAAGTACAATTTTGCTCGTATTTGATTCATAACTTTCGCAGTGCTAGTAGAAATGATAGATTTGATAGGACGTGACGGTATTTATCAGATCTAACACACACCCATGCTTACTTAGGGAGAAGTAGATTCATGCATTATTCAAAGCCTATCCCAGATTTATTTACATCCCCAATAGTATGCTATATGATAGATATTGTTGTTTTGTAAGACGAAACACACATACCATGTAAGCTCTTAATAAAAGAACCAGGAAGATGAAACAGTATATTTTATTGACTAGCTTTATAATAACCATCCTCATTCTTACTGGATATAAATGCCTATTTAATTTCTTGTTGAGGTCAAAGCGCATGCATTGAAATGGATTGGCAAATTAATAACCGTGAAACTCTGTTATTTTGTTAATTTGATAGCGTAAACAGGATCTTTAAATAAAAAAAAAACTCTTAGATCTGTGACTATGCCCTACTTATCCGGAGTTCATAGCAACTTAGACTCCACTAACTGCTGTATTTTTTTCAAAATGCCACTCTCTTCTAACACAAATGTCTGGTTGATCAATCAGAATCTTTTGTACACACCAATAACAGCTCCTCAGTATTGTATATTTTCTTCTTAGTTGTTCAAATATTACTTTACACAACATGACCTAGGTCATCATCTAATATTTCCGTTCGTAGTGGTTGAACCGTAAAACTTTGGTCGACTTAAAATATTAATACCATTAATACTAATACATTAACACGAGGCGAAAACCGGCTGATTATCATTAATTACTCACGTTCAACCCTAGCAAGGTATATCGCGACTTGGACGTAACGGCTACTATTTGGGACCATGCCTAGAAAATATTAAAAAGATGTTGGTTTATGATACATTTACACTTCTGTATATATGTACAGTCAGAAAGGGAATTCCAATGTCTAGCTGTTCGAGAGAAGAGAGTATACGATAGAAAGATTTCTTGCAACGTATATTTTTATTGCTAAGCGGGTTTGTCGGGAATATGTACGTCGAGCGGAGTTCATTAGAGCATATCCCATTAAAATATTTGTGACGTATAGCAAGTGTTCGTCTAAGCTCCAAACTATGTTTCCCTCTTGCCAAACTTTCACAAAAAATACTCGTCTAGCTGAAACCACTATAAATGATTTCCCTTATTCTATTTCTGTCTGAACCTAAGCGTAAACTCCATGAACAAAGCTTATTTCTTAGAAGAGCACGCCTGTAGAACTTTCTTCCGTTTCCCTGCTTTCCAGTTGAATACAATATGGTCGTCTTCAAGTCCAACGTGAACAAGTTCTTGATTAGCCGTCCATTTTCATAACCAATTTAGACTATTTCTACTACAATCGATTGTTATGATATGTTCCATTGACTACCGTGCACTCATTTACCCTTAATCTCGAGTGATCTCTGGGTCTTGATAAGTAATGACTTCTTTGTAAAAAACAGAGGTGCAACATTTCGGCGATGGGACAAGGGGAGGAGCTCAGTTGACAAAGTGGGATATATTAGATTGAAGACATTTTTTAACCTTATCCAAGATGGAGAGACTAATGGTAAATGTACCAGCGCAGATGTACTTGCATGATACATCCATCGGGGTGTTTCCTTCTTTATTTATTCTACATGACGAAAGAGCGTTTATTAAATGAACTGTTTTTATTTACAAAGAAGTCACCACTTATGAAGAGCCGGAGGTCACTCGATTATAAGGGTTAATGAATGTACATTGGTCAAGGACATCTCGTAGTCATTGTTAGAAATTTGGTAAATTATGATCGAGAATTTGTTCACCTTGGACTTGAAGGCAATAATATTGTAGTAAGTTGGAAAGCAGGAACGTTGAACAGAGTTCCACAGGTGTGCAGTTCTAAGAAAGGAGCTTTGTTCATAGAATACACGTTTAAGTTTAGGCACAGATAAAGAGTGGGGGAAAATTATTGATGGTGTTTCAGCTTTCATCAGTTTTCAAGTAGCATAAGAGATTCAAGAAAGATAGGGAGTTGATGAATAGTGGTGATGGGTAGGGGAGGAGTAACGATATCAGAACACTAGAGTTGATTGGCCAAATAAAGAATTTCATGGATATAGAGACAAAAAGTTTGATGACAGTGTGGAAACTGTACACACAATTATTTCCGAGGAACTGAATATGCGGAAGCTTATCACGAAGTTTGCACGAAGAGTGCTCAGAGAAGCTCAGAAAGAGAAATGTTAACATAACAACAGGGAGATGGTCAAGCTGATCAATTCAAATTCTGCAGTTCTGGATTCTCTGGTGACCTGCGATGAAAGTAGGGTCTACTGCTATGACCCAGAGACCAAGAGACAGAGTTCCAAGTAAAAGTATGCTGGCTCACCCAGACCCAAGAACGTCAGACAGAGAAAATCAACTCAGAAACAGATGATGATCCGTTCTTTTTTGACAGCACAGGTATGATCTATATGCACTGGGTTCCCACTGGAACGGAAGTCAGCAGGGAATGCTATTTTGAGATTTGAAGGGCATTTAGGGAAAGTTTCCGTTGGAAGATGCTAGCGTTCTTAAAATCGTGTCAGCGGCATTTCCAACCGGACAATGCATCAGTTCACAACTCCGTCCTTGTCACAGACTATTAAACCAGGACGGGCATCAATGCAGTTCCTCGCCCTTCCTATAGTCCAAGTCTTGCTCCCAGTGACTTCTTGTTATGCCATAAGTTCAAGAAAAATGTTAAACGTACATTGCATCCGGGGGGAGATTACTTCGAAGGAACTAGAGTTGCATTTGTGTATTATCTAAAAAAGTCCCCATACGAAAAAATCAATAAAAGTTCCCATACGAAAAAACTTATTGAATAGAAACCTCATATATAATTAAAGAGACGCAGTTCATCCACTCTGAACCAAGATAAAGAAGGCTTACAGCAGCAGGTGCCACATACAAATTCATTATGCCTAACCTATAAGACACTATCTTATGTAATTATACAACGACATTTTTGACACATTCATTCGTTATAATAAAACCCTAGATTTTATCCTATGAGTGACATCACCACTATCGATATTAGCATTAGAGGAAGTAGTTCCGATGTTTTCCTCTACTTCATAACTGCTCTCACCGACACCACTCTATACCGCGTACATTAGCTATAGACATATCCTTCACTTACAATTCGGTGATTCAACAAATACTGATTCCCCCCCCGTAAATTCCACCCTTTCTCATTGACTGTCAGCTGTCATTCTCTTAATCCATAATTTACACTTTACACAAATAACAAAGGCACACTGTTCACACATAACATGGCGATTATCTGCGGATTGTTTACTTTTTGGACGCAATTAAAATATTACCGATTGACTAAAGTTCACTTTGCATTAACTTTGTTTTCGACGTACTGTCCCGCTGCCTCTCTCTCCCTCTCTTTCTCTCTATCTGTCTATCTATCTCTCTGTCTCTCAGTACGTTTTTTATTATAGAGAATGTGATTGATTTTTTCAATAACTGCTATAAAAACGAACACGACATACTTTCCTCTCTCCCCTCTCTCTCTTTCTTTCTCTCTCTCTCTCTCTCTCTCTCTCTATATATATATATATATATATATATATATATATATATAACTACTTTTTTATTTTACAGAGTGGGGCGTTTGATTTTTACGATAACTGCTATAAAAACACGACGCACTACCCCTTTCTCTCTCTCGTTCACTACTTTTTTTATTTTAGAGAGTGGGGCGTTTGATTTTTACGATAACTGCTATAATGTGGGGGGCAAAAGAGTTTGCAGACCTATTTTTCTTAATTTCATTTTTAAGTTTTATCATTTGCTACTTGCTATTCTGTCTATTTTCATTACTACATAAAAAAAATCACAATTTAATTATACACTTTTTTTCTCTTTTCAGGTGAGCCAAAGATTTATGCAGGTAACCTAAATTTATTAATAATGGCTACAGGAAAGATGTTGACAGATAGTGAGAAGAGTGAAATTTTTTAATTACTTGCTGCGAAGAATCTACATTAGAAATTTCAGAAAGTTTGAAGCGAGATCATCGAACTGTGAAACATTTCATCATTGAGGGCAAAGATGAAAGAAAAAAGCACAGAAGTGGCAAACTAAAGGTGACTTCAACACGAGAATTTAGAAAAATCAAGAGGAGTGTGCTAGCAAATCCACACACCACAGGCAAAAGCTATTTTCGACCATGCATTTCTAAAAGGACCTGAAATCGGATTTTGAAACAAATAGCGAACCGAAGAATACCAAAAAATGTCTTCTTTTGAATGATATCAACTGTTAGAAGCGACTAGCATGAGCCACTAAATATTTACAAATCAATTTTCTAATTTTTTTCTGGACTGACGAGGCTAGAGCAACCCTCGACGGCTCCAACGGTTGGACCAAAGGATGGCTTCTTAAAGGCAATAGCCCACGCTTGCGATTCAGACGTCAACAGTAAGGAGGGGAAGTGATGATTTATGCTCCGATAATGGGTAGTGAGATTCTTGCCCCTTTTCTTGTACCGGAAGGTGTCAAAATGAATTCTGTGAACCACTGCAAGTTTTTGGAACAGAATTTATTGCCCTGACTGAAATCACAAAACGATGCTCTCAACCAGAATCTCATTATTCAACAAGACAATGTCCCAAAGCAAAAGCTTGACTTTCAGCCCAGGGCATTTCTGGTGAACGTCTGATGGATTGGCGACCTCAGAGACCGGATTTGAATCCGATAAAGAACCGCTGGTAAATTCTGAAGACGAAGGCTTACGATAACGGGCATCCATTCGCCAGTAAAAAAAATACCTTTGGGAGAGGATTAAGGAGGTATGTTCTGAAATCACACCTCAACAAATGCATAAATTAACATCCTCTGTTGACTGGAGGCTGATGAATTTGATTTAAAATGGAGAAAAACGCATAAAGGGTTAAATTGTATTAAACATTTGTATAGTTTTGTTAATTATTATTTGAGCAATAACTGTGGTTTTCTTGTAATATGTTATCCATATATGGTGATATTATCATAATCACACAATGTTTCAAATTAAACTGTGTTTCAAATATAATTTATTCTGAAATAAATGAGTCTTGAAAACTCTTATGGCTCATATTTCTTCTTCCTGAAATGTGTTTAAAATCAATAATTTTCGCCAGAATATGATTATTTGGTTTTCATTTTAAGGAATTTCTTTTATATATTTGCATATCGAACAATGAGTAGCATAGATATTAGAAAATATTGAAGCATAAATTTATCAGTATATACGTTCCCCCCCATTAAAAAAACAAAAAAAACATGATGTACTATTCCTCTTTCTCGACTCTCTCTCTCAGTCTTTCTTAAATGAAAACATCAAATAAAAGTTATATTGTACTTAGCCGTTATGGAATAAAGTTGTCCGAAAAAAATTACACTTAATTGGATCAAGTATTTTTTTTTCAGCGAAAAAACAATTTGTTATGATACCGCGATCAAATCAGTTAATTTTTATAGGTTGGTTGGTTTTGTTTTACGGCATATCAACCCTTTTCGGGTTATTTAATGCCGAATCCAAAGATTTTGAAGAAAAATTATTTTTAATAGAATATATTTGTTGTTTTCAAGTCGGTTTCTATTCAACCCATAGTTGGGACCCTAACAGGTACTACCACTCCGGGTCAGAGTGGACCTGGGAGCAATGGTAATTAAAGGGTGGCTCCACACTCCTCAAAGCCCACAAGCTGGGGCCTCACCACTGGATATAGTTTAGGGTCATATCCAGGACCCCCATTGAGGGACTTTTACCCTCTGCAGGAAGGCAGTCGGCATATTCAAATGGCCCACCGGCAGAGCCTTAATTTTTATAGGAGAACTACATTCCATAACGGGTACGTACAATATAACGTTTTTCAAATATTTGAATTTTTATATGCAGCGATTAAACTGTATAAGTACTTTTTCTTAGAGTTAGAGTTATTAGGAACTAAATATATATACAAATCGTGTTTCAAATCCTTTTTTTATCATGTATTTGAGACGGTAGGGCGGATGCGTTGCGCTCGTTTTTTAAGGGAGGAGAAATCCTTCATGACTTATACATTTTTTTTATTTTTGTTACTAATTAGAGTGCCCCTTTTGAGGGAGATAGTTTACTCGCCACGACAAAAAACGGAACATAACCCCCCCTCTCTCTCTCTCTCTCTCTCTCTCCAATCATTAAGTGTGTTTCCTTATATACTTTGAAAGTAACAAACATTGACTACTACCAGGAATGAACGTAAAACAACACCATCTTCACGTTATTTACTTTATAGAGGGGTGATTTTCATACCGTCTGCCTAGAGAGGGGGTAGGAAATAATGCATATTTAAGTTTACGAAAACCTATTTTGGGGGAGGGAGCCTATGTTTCTTTGGGTTTTTTTCCACTTTTTCACTTTTCGGCTTCTACAACGTTTTTTTTTTAACTTTATTATTTTTTTGGCAGGGTGGGGACATTTTTATATTAGATAGAACTCTTCAATATCCTTGAGAATAACGAGTTGTAGAAGTTATCCAGTATACTCATTAAGACACAATCATTTATAATTGGCGTTGACATGTACTTTTCAAAATATAAATACCTATATTCTACACTATGATTCACTTGGGGATGTCTATTCCGATAGCCGTTCTTACCGTGAGGAGGTTGGGGTTCTACTCCGAAAACCGTTATTAACATGTGGAGGTTGGGGGTGGCCACCAGCAACAACCGTACTTTACATTTTTAATGGATCCGGTATGCTTCCACTGGGCAACACCGGTTAACGGATCCTGCTAGTTTTTTTTAAAAAACCGTAAAATGATAAACGTTTAAGTGGTATGGCAATGCACAAATACAACCTGCAAATGACAAACACTTGGACGCTTCATTTCAACAAAAATTAATTGCTGAATCGGGTAGTAAATTAAGACATTTGTTTGATGTCAAGTTATTAAATCGGCTTTTCTATGTCCTAAGTCCGCAATATACAGATTTAATTAGTTAGTATCCAAATTGACGACTAATACAGATCTGCTAAGCATGCGCTTTGATTTTTGGACTGGGGATGAGTTATTCGCCGCTATTCGCAGTATTCTGATCTTCAGTTCTCCCACGTGCACGGAACACATCTCTGAATCTATATAATTATAAAATTCAAATAACCTTGTAACGGGTGTGTAACTCAACATCCGATTTACAACTTCCAGTTGCGCATGCGTACATAAACAAATAATCAACGCGACAATAAAACGTCTTGTTTTACTATGTACGTTTTCAGCGTCACAATTGTTTTTTTCTTTTTTCGCGTTTAAATTATCCAAATAAACAATTGTTAATACTTTCTGCATTATTTTACATCGTTCATTTCCGTATTACATTTAAGTTATTTTAACGCAATTTTCTTACAAATAAATCTACTTTAACCCGTTGACAACCATAAGATCATTTTCCAACGGCGATTCACCCACAGCTTTCATTTTTGTTTTTAATTTATTCTCAACTTTTTAATACACGTTTCTTAAAAAAACATTCATACATTTTCTTCTACACAACCAACATAAATAAATAACCCCGAAAATATGTTTTTTTTTTAATTTGCATTACAAATAAATGATCAACGCGACAATAAAACGTATTGTTTTACTGTGTACATTTTCAGCGCCCCAATTGTTTTTTAGCGTTTAAATTAAAAGATATATAAAAATTTGAATTTAAATTTAAGTAATATTGTATCGGTTCAGTGCATATTTGCTTATAAGTATGGCAAACCACTTATAATCTAATGGCTGTAAGCTTTTTTCAAAAATAAACATTTATAAACAGAACAACTCATAGACATCTATTTATATTCTATTTTCATTTTAATATACTTTCATAGAAATGTTTCTGTTATGTCACAAAAACTATTTTCTTTACATCATTCATTAATTCCATAGCTAATATAACCTACTGATACAACTGGTCATGGGCAGTCTAGTATATTCATAAACTTACTATTTATCATTTTCCGCCACTATAAAACAAAAATCCTGTGTTTCCTTAAGTGAGAAACACACTGTATACATGAAAATATCTAAATAAGAACATTTGAAAAAATAACAGTAACATAATTTTCAGTTTAACAATTGCACTAAGTAGAAGTATGTTTAAATATATCTATAATAAATAATATTAAATAAGGATTAATAAAAATAAATAAATGGAGTAATAAACCAAAATTAAAAAATAATAATAATGATAATAACATTATCAATAATAATGAAAAATTCAAAATAATAAATAAAAATGAATATAAAATAAATGCCATTTGAGACGCATTAATTTGTATATGAATAAATTAGCAGCATTGAAAAGAATGGTCGACTGTCGGAATGTAAGCAAACGTCAATGCTGTCAGTTTTTTATTATTTGATTACAAGCTATTTCGGCACAAATAAAAGTTGATGCGATAGAGACGAGAGTTGAATTTTTAGTTAACATCAGCATGTCAGAGAGAATTGTAAATACGCATTGAAGAGCGAAACGTTTTGACAATTTCTGTTGTGTTGTTGTGTTATAGAGAATTGTGAGTAAATATTCGAGAGTAACATTTGAAATATTGTCATCGTCGTGAAAATGATTAAATTGCGATTCGATTGGTAATTTTGTAGTTGTCGAATTTTGGAAAATATTAAATTACGATTCGAGTCAGACTTTTAGAAATTGGTGTCGTAAAATTACAAAAAAAAAAAAAAAAGGTTTCGAACTTCGAACTTTTTGAAGATTGTCGTTGTGATTTCATGGAGTAGGTAATTATGATTCGATTCGAATATATTTTATGTTTAAAGTCAACAAGAATACCATGGGCTGGTTGTATCTGGCTGATTAGGAAAGGCTAGTGTCCAGCCGTGTATTGACTCTGTCTAGCCGTTTAATGGCTGCTAGTTTTGTATGCGCGTATAGAGAGGGCTAGTTGTATATGGTTGTGTATAGTGAAGGCTAGCTATATCTGATGGTATAAAGTAAGGCTGTATCTGGCAGTGTCAAGTAAGGGATAGCTGTGGCAATGAAAAGTGATGGAAAGCAGTGTCTGGGTGTGTAGAGCGATGAAACGCTGTGTTTGACAGTGTAGAGTGATAGCCAACTGTGTCTGCCAGTAAGGAGATAGTCAGGGGTGCCCGGCTTTGTAAAGTGATGGCCAACTACGCCCGACAGTCTAAGGTAGTGAAAAAGAGCCTGGTAGTGTAAAGTGAGAGCCAGGTGTACCTGGAAATGTAGAGTGATTGCTAGCTGTTTCTTGCAATGTAGAGTGTTGGCCAGCTGTTTCTGGTAGTGTAGAGTGCTGGCCAGCTGTTTCTGGCAGTGTAGAGTTACAGTTACGTATCTCTAGCGGTTAACTGCGCCTGGAAGAGAAATGATGCCTTATTGTATGCAGTAAGAGCCAAGTGTGTCTGGCAGTGTCGAGTGATGGCAAGCTGTTTCTAGCAGTATGTAGTGATGGCCAACAGTTTGGCAGTAAAGAGTGATGGGCAACTGTGTCTGGCAGTGTAGAGATAAAGTCACGTATCTCTGGCAGTTATGAGTGATAGACAGCTATTTACAGCAATGTAAAGTGATGGCTGACTGTCTGGCAGTGTGGAGTGAGAGGCAGCTGTGTGTGACAGGGAATAGTGATGTCCAGCTGTTTCTAGCAGTTTAGAGTGTTAGCCAGCTGATTCTTGCATTGTCGAGTGATGGCTAATTGTATCTGGCAGCGTAGTATGAGGGCCAGCCGTATCTAGCACTGTAGATTGATGGCCAACTGATGCTTGCAGTGTGGACTGATGACCAGTTGTGTCCAGCAATGTAGAGTGATTGTTATGTCTGACAGTATAGTGATGGCTAACTGTTTCTAGAAGTGTAGAGTGAGGCCCCGGTGAGCGTTGCATTGTGGAGTGATGCCCAGCTGTTTCTGGCAGTGTACAGTGGGTGCCAGGTGTGCCTGGCAGTAGTGTAATGACCAGCTCTTTTTGCAGTGTAGGTGAGAGCCAGGTGTGTCTGGTTGTGTAGTGGTATGGCAAGCTGTATCTAGCAGTGTATAATTATATCTGGAAGTGTATAATGTATCTGGAAGTGTATAATGATAGCTAGCTGGAAGTGTATAATATATCTGGAAGTGTATAATGATAGCTAGTTATATCTGGAAGTGGAGAATAATAACGAACTGTTTGGCAGTGTAAGGTGAGAGTTAGGTGTACCTGGAAGTGTAGAGTGATAAGCAGTTGGATCTGGCAGCGTTGAATGAAACCCAGGTGTTCCTGGCAGTGTGGAGTGGGGGTCAGCAGTATCTGGCAATGTTAGTGACGGCCAGCTGTGGCTGGAAGTGAAGAATTTGAGCCAGGTGTGCTTGGCTCTGTAGAATTATGGTTATATGTGTCTAGCAATGCAACGTGATGTCTAAGTGTGTGTGGTTAGCCGATAGCTCGCTCTATCTGACAGTCTAAAGTGATGACTAGCTGATTTGTTTAGTGTGTAGTGATGGCCAGATGTTTCTTGCAGTGTAGAATAAGAATCAGGTGTGCCTAGCAGTGTAAAGTAATGATAACCTCTTTCTGTCAGTGTAGAGTGAGAGTCTGGTGTATTTGGCAGTGTAGATTGATTGTCATATTTATCTAGTAGTGTATAATGATGCCCAGCTTTATCTGGTAGTGAATACAGATAGTCACCCGTGTTATGAAGGGTAGAGTTTAAGCCAGATGTACCTGGCAGTGTAGACTTGATGCCCAGCTGTGTCTAGCAGTGTAAATATATAGCTAAGTGTGTCTTGCTGTTTAGAATTATAGTCATATATTTCTTGCAGTATAGAGCGATGATCAGCTTTTTCTGGCAGTGTAGAGTGGTGGCCAGCGAATTATTGCCGTGTCGATTGATCATTGTCAGGAAGTGTAGAGTGGGAACCAGGTGTCCCTGACACTGTAGAGTGATGGTCAGCTGTATCTGACAGTGTAGAGTATTGACCAGCTGATTCTTGCACGGTAGAGTAATAGTCAGCTGTATCTGGCAGTGTATAGTGAGAACCAGTTGGGCCTAGCAGTATAAAGTGATGACCAACTGTATTTAGCAGTGAAGAGTGATGGCTTAATGTGTCTGACAGTTTAAAGTGAGATACAGGTCTGTCTGGAAGAGTAAAGTGATGGCTAGGTGTATCTGATAGTGTGGAATGATGGCCACCTGATTCATTCAGTAAGGCAGTGTAGAGTGAAGGATAACTGATACCTGTAATGTAAGATGATGGTCATCTGTATCTGGCAGTGTAGAATGAGAGTCAAGTGTATCTACCAATGTAAAATTATAGCCAGTTGTTTCTGGCAGAGTAGAGTGATGGGCAGCTGTATCCTGCAGTGTAGAATGATAGCCGAATATGTTTGGCAATGGGAAGTAAGAGTCAAACGTGTTCGGTAATGTAGAGTGATGGCCAACTGATTCTGGCAGTGTAGAGTGATGATCAGCTGATTCTGGTAGTGTAGAGTGATGGTCAGCTTATTCTTGCAGTGTAGAGTGATAGTCAGCTGTATCTAGCAGTGTAAAATTATTGTCAATTGTGTCTAGAAGTGTTGAGTGAGACGCAGGTGGATCTTGCAGTGTAGAGTTATGGCAAGCTGTCCCTGAAAGTGTAGGATGATGGTCAGTCGTATCACACAGATGGATCGATATGTAACTGTGTATGAAAGTTTAGAGTGATGGCCCGGTGTGCCTAGCAGTACAGAGTAGTAGGCAGCTTTTTGTTGTAGTGTATAGTGATGACCAGCTGATTCTTGCAGTATAGAGTGATGGCCACATGTATCTGACAGTATAGAGTGAGGGCTAGGCTTGTCTGACAATGTATAGTGAGAGACAAGTGTGCCTGGCAGTGTAGAATGATGACCATCCTTTTCTGGTAGTGTATCGTAATGGTCAACTGTATGGCAGTTTAGAGCAAGGTATGCCTGGAAAGGTAAGCTGATTGCCAGCCTTATCTAACAGTGTAGAGTGATGGCTAACTTTGCCTGTCAGTGTAGAGTCATGCCTAGCTTATTCTAACCGTGTCGAGTAATGACTTACTGTTTCTGGCAGTTTAGAGTGAGAACCAGGTGTGCCTGATAGTGTAGAATAAAAGTTAGCTGTATCGGGCACGATAGAGTGATGGCCAGCTGATTCTTGCAGTGTTGAGTAATGGCTAGCTGGTTCTCTCACTATGAAGTGAGCGCCATGTGTGCCTGGCAGTTCAGAGTAATGGCCAGATTAATCTGGCAGTATAGAGTCATGGCCAACTGTGTCTTAGTGTAGAATGAAAGCCAGGCATATCCGGCAATGTAAAGTGATCGCCAGCTCTTTCTGGCAGTGTACAATTATGATCGGCTCTATCTTGCAGTGTAGAGCGATTGGCAACATTTTTTGACAGTGTAGAGCGAGACTCAGGTGTGCCTGGCAGTGCAGAGTAATGGTCTGTTTTATTTGGCAGTGTATAGTGATGGCCAGCTCTGTCTTGCAATGAGGGGTGATGGCCAATCATGTCTGGCAGTGTAGAGTGATGGTCAGATGTATCTAGCTGTGTAAAGTTATTTCTAACTGTGTTTGTCAGTGTAGTGTGATAGCCGGAAAATATGCTGTTCGCTTTTGCACACAGTGTGTGTGTGTTTGAGCTGAAGGTACCGTTAATATAATTCGCAGGAGTAAATTAATGACGATGAAACTCTGGCAATAATGTTGCCAAAGGTTTAGGAGAAGACCGGTCAAGCAAGTATAGAACACGAAATATCAACATATTGATCGTAAAGGGAGATGCCAGTCCGCATTTAATTCTAACCTGAATATTTTTAAGTTGCTTATGCAATTTGTTTAGTATAGACATGTTTCGTCAATGTAAAGCTTTTATTTTTGTTCGCCGAAATGGTTTTACAAGCAGAAAATCGCTTTATTTGGATTCGTTTCCGACACCAATATTTTAAATCTGTTTCTGCCGGAAATTTTGGGTACTGGCTATCACTCTACCTTGCCAGATGCAGTTAACTTCCATTCTACACTACCAGGCATACCTGGATCTCACTCTAAACTGCCAGAAACAGTAAGTCATTACTCGACACTGAAAGAATAAGCTGGCCAAGACTCTACACTGCCAGGCAAAGTTAGCCATCACTCGATACTGCAAGAATAGCTGATCATCACTCTACCTTGCCAGGTACAAAAAACCTTCACTCTACACTGCCAGACACAATTAGCCATAACTTTACACTGTTAGATACAGCTGGCAATCAGCTTATCCTCGAATGACCTCCAGCCTTGATAGGTGGTTACTCCTATGTAAAAAAACTATATGGCTTTCTTCAAGTCTAATTTAAACAATTTTTGTTGAACCGTTCCCTTAAATAATCAAAGTATACCAAATTTACACTACCTACGATTAATGCACTATTGCCCCAGTGACTACTGTAGCCTAGACCTCTTCAAAATTGACCTTTTTCTTCAAACATGTGGAAACTGCTATTATTCCCATTCTCCAAGGTCTAAATTAGCTAAATATACCAGTTATTGTGATCTTGGACCTTGGCTATGCCTGCCTCAAGAGCCATGTAATTTTATTGTTGACGTTTTTCAAAAACGCTGAAAAATTTGGGCTACTATGTCCTTATTTTCATTGTAGCTTTCCAGAAGTTGATGCATAAAAAATATATATGTTTGTGCATTAAAATTAATTAAAATTAACACGAGTGTTCATGTGTTTACTACCATATGCAAGAAAATTTTATTAGCTTTTATTTGGTACCACTTTCAATGCTATAACATCAACTTCTGGAAAGCTACAATGAAAATAAGGACATAGTATCCCAAATTTTTCAGCGTTTTTGAAAAACGTCAACAATAAAATTACATGACTCTTGAGGCAGGCATAGCCAAGGTCCAAAATCACAATAACTGGTATATTTAGCTAATTTAGACCTTGGAGAATTGGAATAATATCAGTTTCCATATGTTTGAAGAAAAGGGTCAATTTTGAAGAGGTCTACTGTACCCCTATTAGCCTTTATTATCGGGCTTTAATACGTGGTAGTGTAGAATGGAAGTTAACTGCATCTGGCAAGGTAGAGTGATAGCCAGTACCCAAAATTTCCGGCAGAAACAGATTTAAAATATTGGTGTCGGAAACGAATCCAAATAAAGCGATTTTCTATTTGTAAAACCATTTCGGCGAACAAAAATAAAAGCTTTACATTGACGAAACATGTCTATACTAAACAAATTGCATAAGCAACTTAAAAATATTCAGGTTAGAATTAAATGCGGACTAGCATCTCCATACACCTTTTTACATTAAACTTTATATAGTATACTCTTCCTTTATCTTAGAATTCAATATAGTTCCCCCTTACAATATCAATAATTTTGTTAATTTAGTTCGTTCCTGATGAATCCCTCGCTAGACGTCACATCTCCATCATGTTACCTAGCATCTTTACTTCTCTGATGAGAAGCATTAGGCTACGATATACCTTGGTATAAAGAGTCCCCTTTATCCCCCACTAAAGGTATATATACCCTTATTAAATAAATGAATCATTCTATATTTACCAATGTATAGTTTATGTGACTTCATTTTCCACTCGTACTGTCTCCTAAATAAGGTCCATTGATATTTGTTGAGCTTTATATTATTCCGATAAGTCTCCTCTTATAGAATTGAATTTACTCTCTTTTTATACCTATGTCATATATATATATATATATATATATATATATATATATATATATATATATATATATATATATATGTATATATACGTTTTATTTTTTATTACCGTATATTTCTGTTAAGTTACATAATTGTTTCAGCTACCTGGCCGTTTCTTTTTACAGTGTTCTGTAAAAGTCTGAGGAAGCTACAGACGGCCAAAAAAAGGCCGGGTAGCTGAAAGAATAATGTAACTTAACAGAAAGATACGGTAATAAAAAATAAAACGCATATTTGCTCTACAACAGTATTGAGCAATTTCTTCAGTTTTTATTAATTACCATTTCTGCTATATATGTATATATATATATATATATATATATATATATATATATATATATATAACGGTTCCTTGAACTATATTATCGTTTTGTATTATTGTACATTAAATTTCATTGCTATCCTACCCGTTGTTTAATTAATTATTCTGCCTCAGATATATTATTTGCTTATATTGAAGTCCATGATATAACTGTGGCAAAAGAGGATTTAAGAACAGACGGCGGATATCATAAATTAATATTACCCAATGTTTCACAATAACAGCGGAGACACTTCGATGCTAACAACACATATAAATCCGTAGATAATGTCTATTAATTGTCTTTATGGCTTTAAACTATTATACACAATCCTCTTGGATAACAACTGTTAAAATGCTTGAAACTTTGTGTTCAAAATTCTATTGAACACAAGTAGTTTGGATTTTTTTCCACGTCGAATGTAAAAGGCTACTATTTGGGATCATGCCCAACAGGGAAATTTGGAGATTTGACCAGTGAGGTGTCCATTCACATTACATTTATACTACTGCAGGAAGCAGGAGAATAAATTTCAATGTCAAGCAGTCCGAGGCAAGAAACTATTAGAACAGAAGGTTTTCTTGCATTTATGAACCTCAAAATTTAAAGCATTGGATCCTGTTGCTCTTAGGGTTATCGGATGTATATCGGGGGAGGGGGATAGAAGCACAGTGAGTTCATCAGAGCACATTCCAGTAAAGTTCTTTTAAAACAGGTGGAAGGCATGCAACAGATGAAGCTTGGTCGTTAGTGTAGGGCTCAGTAGTTTAAGACCTTTCTTTAGGACTGCCGAAAATTGAGAGGCTACTGGCAGATGCCCTAGCCCAGATGTGGCAACAATCCTCTGTACGAAGGCGAATTATTGGTTTGCAAAGATATGTGACACTGTCTGCTACGAATAATTTTCTAGCACGATAAATATGGAGAGTAGATAATGCAGTGGATGCGTTATCGCGTCTCCTTTTTTTGTCCCTCAGTCCTCATTTCTAATGAGTGATGTTTCTGACAAAGGGTGAAGAAAAAGCTGCTTCCCAGGTCGGTAGTACTTCGTGAACAGTAGTCTGAGATGTCGGAAATTTTCTGTCTCTGTGTCTATCCTTGCGGCCATGTCACTAGTAAGGGTGCTGGAGGTAAACGTTTTCATCTGGACTGACGTTAACCGCCTGATAGTCAGGGACCCGAACCTTGGAATAACCACCAAGGAGGCTGTCATATCAGCAGGTGCAAAGTACTGGGGCATCTGTATTGCCATTTGGTGAATGGATTCTGGACCATGCAGTAGTCTCTGGTGGGGCCTCTCGATGCCATATTAGTGGGTAATTGTTACGGCTTTACCTTATCGTGTGCTACAAAAAAAATTCCTATCTTTCCTCTCTTACTTCCCCTCTCTTCTCTGCTCTGACCAAGTATACTGACCTGTTCCACAAACCCCAAAATCCTCAGCATGAAATATCTCAAAAAAGAAAACACGAATAAACCTAGAACCCCATCCGCCTACGTAGACTCCTACTACCACGTCTCCTTCTCCAACATCAGGAATCTACATTCTAACCTTCCAGAGGTTGAAACCCAATTACAGGAGACGAAACCTGACATATTCTTCCTAAGCGAAACTGGAATAGGGCCGACCACCTCCCTAGATGAGATCATAATTAAACGATACTCTAACCTAACATCTAAATCTGAACCCAAGATCGCCACGGGCATGGAATATGTGCCTACATTAAAGATGGCTTCCCATGTGGCAGGGATATCTCCAGAGAAGACCCTAATCTACCTTATATGTGCTTCCGGGTTGCACTTGCTTACACCACCGCATTTATATTTGCCCTCTATCGCCCCCACAACAGTGGAGTTACTGTCTTTAAGAGTATATCAGAAAAAATTGACCACAAACTGTCTGCTCATCCCTCAGCTAACATTCACATTTGCGGTGACTTCAATGCCCATAATGTGGAATAGCTGACCCACTCAAATAAGACTGATGATGAGGGGAGGTTCTGTCATGATTTTGCCATTGCTTATGACCTCACTCAGATTGTCCGCGAGCCCACCCGTGTGCCCGATAGTACCGGTCAGTTCGCAAGCCTCCTAGACCGTTTTCTATCCACATCCCCTGAGCTATGCTCGTGTTCCGTTCTATCTCCTCTGGGATCCTCCGACCACTGCATTGTATCAGTTAAGATAAAAATGAAATATAATAAATCTACAGACGTACCCCTCCACCGTACTGTATACCGATACTCTATGGCGGACTGGGATAGCTTCCGTACATTCATATCTGATCTCCCTCTCCATTCCATGCTTAAAAAGGATGTATCCTCTATAGTATCAGACCTGACTGAATGGTTACTTGTAGGCATAGACCAATTCATACCATCCAAAAAATTCCAACAAAAACCTAACAGCCAGCCATGACTAAACTTGTTTCCTTCAATAACTGCAAGCAACCTTCTCTACCACCAATAGCAATGGCCAAATACTTTTTATCTGAAAGCATATCTTTTAAACTCCTCGGCCTAACGTTCACAAGAAACATGAGTTGGAACAATTACATTGAGAGCAGTGCCAGGACCGCTGCGAAAAAGGTAGGTTCTCTCTACCGTGCTAGAAAGCTACTGACCCCTGAAAGTATCCTGTATCTCTATAAGGCCACAATTCGACCATGTATGGAGTATTGTTGTCATATTTGGGCCGGTGCATCTGCTACTAGTCTCTCACTCCTAGACAAGGTTAAAAAGAGAGTCGCCAACCTAATAGGTCCTGAACTATCATCCAAGCTTCAGCCTCTGTCCAATCGATACACTGTAGTATCCCTCTGCCTGTTCTACAAGTACTTTAACGGTGTATGTTCCGACGAGTTGCAAGCACTTTTACCCCCTCTACGTAAATACCCCCAACAAACCCGACAGGCAGCACAGTCCCACCCCTTCACAGTAAAGATCCCTAGATGTAAGAAAGCCTTCTAGTCCAATAGTTTCTTCCCCAGAACTGCTAGACTTTGGAACTCTCTGCCAGGTTTCTGCTTCCCCAGCTCTACTGGCATGCAGAAGTTCAAGTGTTACCTGAACCGACATCTTGCTGCCCAACTCCCCACCTAGTACCCCTGTAGCCTGTGTCCTTAATAGTAGCCCCCTACATCAAAGTGGCAATGTGCCTTGTTTGGGGTGAATTGGGGGTGAAAATGTAATAAATAAAATATTACAATTGAATTTAGCATTATTTATTTAATATTTTCACACAAAACATTATAATAGCAAAAATATTTCTACTTTTTTTTAAATTACAGATTTCACATGATTTTTATATGCAAGATTTTAATAATTTCCTTGATCACATAGTGAAACTTTCGGTGTAACATAATTTTAATATAATCTTGAACAATAATTTAAAAGAAATTAATTTAAAAACAAGAACAAAAAGATTAATTAAATTAAAACAGAATAAAAATGATACAAATGTTCAGAATAGAAGTGTATGGATGCACGTCTAGGGAAAAAAGAAAACTGGCAGCCCTCCATCTTTTTAATATTATGACTTCATCTTTAAACAGCGTTTCAATTGGCTGTAATTTTAGGATTCCTTATAATCGTGTTTACAAAACTCCATTTGTTGCGTTTTGCCAAACAGCAAAATTATACTTGCTTTTGGGTGGCTAATTAAGCTATTTTTTGTACAAAGTGTTTTTAAAAAATATATTCTTTACTAATTATCTTTGAAACATACCCAGAAAACTAATATTTATCTTTTAAGGGATTTTTACCATGAATTTATCTAACTTCAAAATTTGTTTGAATTAGTTAGCCCGCCGTGAAAACATTGTTCATACTGTTTTTTACGTGTGCAAATAATTTTTTCCGTTAGAAAATTAACTTTAGTCTCTAATCATTAAAATGTAATAAAAAAGTAGTCAGAAACCTAACAAAAACTATAATAAATCGTCTTTCAATATTACGTCACCCTATTTTTATTTTTGTTCGTATCTATATTTTTAGGATTGTACGTTTTACTTTAATGCCACACCTATACAGTTAATTTTCTTCCTTGTCACATATTCCCTTTCAATGCTCGTCTGCCACCACTAACTATTAGGTTCAGGATAGAAAATTACAATGCAAATTTTAATATATTTTTTTAAAATCCAATCGTCATTGTTTCTCACAATGAAAAGTGAAACAGAGAGAAACATTAAAGAGGGTAAAAATCTGATCTCGCTCTGGTGCACATTCGAGTTATCACTATAAATTCAGTGTTTGTCTGTTTTTCTGATCAGATGCTATTCGTCTCTCCACTTTGTTACAGTAGCGTTTGATATAATCTGTATATCCTCCTCAGACGAGCAAGCATTAACGAAAAGCTCATAGGTAAGTTTTTATTGTTTCGTTTAATTTCTTTATTTTATATGTTAACTAGGAAACAGGCCGACGTTGCCCGGCCGTAAAATATGCATTAATATATTTTCATTCATGCAGATTTCGTATTTATTGTTAAAGACTTAATTCTCAATTTATTATTTTATTGTGTCTAATATATATGTTACATGATTTCAAAATGTTACAAAAAAATTATGACTTGGGTGTCATTAGTTAGAATCGAAACCAAGACTTTTAGCGATTCAGCCTTAGTCCTTACTTAGCGCTCCAGCGTCGCTACCATTTGATTGACACATAGATAGGTTAGAAAAGTTTAAAATTAAGCGGCTTTAAACAATAATTCTTTTGGCGCATGCGCAGGAGTAATAGCTTTATTCAACATATTCCTACAATGGTTAACTGTTTTAAAAAATTTAGACCCCTTAGCAGATATTTTTACAGACTATAAAGAAAATTGAACCTGTTCCGTATGTCAAAAATACGCATGCATATATTTTCTTGAAAAAAGATTTCTGCTTCAACAGAAAAATATTCAACAAAATGTTTACCTGGAAAATTATTTTACCGAAAACTATTAATATTAAACTTTAACAAGGAAGATACTTAAATTATAAAAAAAAAACTATTTTATTTACACTCGACCAGATGTGCCTTATGCACTAATAAAAATGTAAGTGGTATTTTGTTGCACTTTTAAATATTTATAAATTTTCTCATTATAAAAAAACGATTATAAAAAAGTTTGCTGTAAATTATTATTGCTGTTGTCAACAGAAGATGTTTTTATAAGAAAAGATGAATTATTTACATGAAAACTGTAAATTGTAAGGTGAAAGAACAGAAATTTTTTCCAAAAAATTTAGAATTTTTTATTGCATTGTGTGAAAAAAACTTGCACCTCATTTCGGTTGATCGCAGTTTCTTCTCCTGACAATAAAAGAAGAAACTAATTTTCGATTTATATTCTTACTATTACCTTGCCTTATCGAACAGAAAATTTAACACGCTGAAAGCGTACATAAACAGACAAAGAAAAAAGTAGAACTAATGTCAATAATAATTGTTTTTATTAAAGATATTTTCTAGAAATAAAAGACATTAAACTTACTCTGAGTCTATTAATATTTTGACAAACACATACGTATTTTAAAGATACTAATAATAAATTATTAAATATTTCACAATCATATTTACCTAACAATTTTAAATATTTTTAATGCAAGGAGAACAACTCTTTTTTTAAACCTAATAACTTTCCCTGGCGTGACAGACGCACGAATGTACGTTAAGGGTATTAGGGTATTACTATATAGACTAAGTTGGAAGTTTTGGGAACAACGAACCTCGATAACTACAGTAACTACAATTATAATTCACAAGAAAAAGTAAACAACTAACAAACCGCGTATTTTGCTTAGATTTTTAATTGAATTTCAAATGTTTTAACTTAAGAGAAAAAAAAACACGGTTGAAGAGCTACGAAGACGGTAGTGATATACAGGCTTCCTTTTGTGTCCCCCAAATTATTTTTCTGCGTTGTCATCATCATTCTCTGTGAACCTTTTGGCAACCTCTTTTGATGGCTTGGTCGGAAAAGTTTGGGTCGCGCTTTGTCGTTAACATCTCTCTAGCCAGACTGAAATCGACGAACCCATCGCCTAACTGTACTGACATCAAGTGGATCGACTTTGTTACCCTTTAAAGTTTTTCTGCGTGAAGATATTTAATGATGCATCACTGCTTCTGACGCACATTCATGACAGGGGTTGTTTCCTTAGAGTCTCATGCCGTAAATATCTGCAACAGAGAAATAAAAATTTAAGGTCATGAAAGCCCAAGTTTAGTCATCATAACAATAAAGTTTGCAACGGTATCTGATACGTTAATAAAACACAGAATTACTTTTAGGACAGCATTCATATTAAGAAGAATTGTCTTCGTAAATAGCTACCATTTAAAAGTCTTTGTAAGTTTTCGTAAATATCTGTCATTAAACCGTCTTCGTAAATATCAGCCATTTAAAAGTCTTTGTAAATATCTACGATTTAAAAGTATTCGTAAATATTTACCATTTAAAAGTCTTTGTAAACAGTTTCCATTTAAAAGTTTTCGTAAATATTTACCAATTAAAAGCCTTCGTAAATATCTACCATTTAAATATCTCCCTAAATAGCTACCGTGTAAAGTCTTCGTAAATAGCTCATTTAAAAGTCTCCAAAATATCTTCTATTTAAAAGTCTTCGTAAATATCTACCAATTAAAAGTCTTGGTAAATATTTACCATTTAAAAAGCTTCGTAAATATTTACCATTTAAAAGTTTTCATAAATATCTACCATTAAAAGTCTTCGTAAATAGCTCTCATCTAAAAGTTTTTTTCTAAATAACTAACATTTAATAGTCTTCGTAAATATCTTCCATTAAACGTATTTCTAAATATCTACCATTTAAAAGTCTTCCTTAATAACCATCATTTAATAGTCTTCGTAAATATCTACCATTAAAAGTCTTCCTAAATATCTACCATTTAAACGTCTTCCTTAATAGCTATCATTTAGTAGTCTTCGTAAATATCTACCATTAAATTCTTCCCAAATATCTACCCTTTAAAAGTCTTACTAAATAGCTACCATTTAACATGTAAGGAATAAAATCCACATGTTGAATAATGCGCAGTAGTTATCGTGTAGAAAACCAACATTTATGACGTGAATAAAACAAAATGTTTCTTTTCATCAGCTCA
>NC_136487.1:30115482-30310482 GCF_053919585.1 Euprymna scolopes | reverse complement strand
AAATGAGTGCGGGCGAGTGTCGGTGGACTGCTAACATGGATGGAGGGGTTGATATGGTAAAGGGAAGTGAGAAATGCCGGCCTATTTTATAGCCAGTGGCAGGGACAGGTGGTTGTGAGGGAGGAGAAGGAGTACACCTGTGCCGGTTTGAAATCACCGCCTCCATTTTTATTTCTCTCTCTCCACCCAGGTGTTTCCCTTTGCCTTCCCTTACCTTAAACGAAAACGGGATTGGTTAACGCAGGCAAGACATATGAACAATATCCGGGTTCAGTGAATACATTCAGTTTTCCTTTCTGCTGGTGTTCAATTCTGCTACACACGTCGGAATTCAAACAAACCAAACAAAACGCCAATAACTCAGGCGAGATATAGAACTTTTACTTTTTAAAGGAAATTATATTCAATGAGATAAACTAATTCCCAAGCTACTTTTAATTGCACAAATTTCGTTCTTGTATAAATAAGAGTCGTTTGTTTGTCTTATGGAGAGCGACACCACTAATATCACTCTTCCCAAATATATAACGCTCATTTCGGCCCCAGTCAGAAAAATTCAATCAGGGCCCTGCAGGGCTTGGGCACCAAACTTCAGAAAGGATAAGGGTAGTATATGTTCTAGTAGATGCTGCACTACAGACCATTGACCTTGTGGCAATGAGTATCTGGTCCATGTAGGGGGAACCTTGTATACCAAGAGACTCTCATTACCAGCTCTTATTTCTCACCTCTCGGGAGCAGTTCTCTGATCGCCTTCCCTCTTTCCTCCTCTCCACATTAAAAAACGTCTTCATACCTACTTTGCTCTCCTGGGATAGCAAATAAACACAGACCGGTGCCCTACAAGGCCCGGCGACCAAAAATCCCTAAAGATTAGCGTAGTATCTGTTCCGGCGGATGCTGCACTACAGACGATTGTCCTTGTGACAACGAGTCTCTGGACCATGGTGGAGCAACCTTTTATACCAAGAGACCCTCACAACCAGATCCCATTCCCCACCTCTCAGAAACAGGTCACTATTCCCCACCCCCTCTCAATATTAAAAACCGCTTCATGCCTAATTTGCTCTAGTGGGGAAGACAATATACACAGATCAACTCGGCTGGGGACCTGCGAGGCCTGGGCACCAAAGTCCAGCAAAGATTAGTGTAGTGTCTGGTCCGCCAGATACTGCACGACAGACCATTTCCCTTGTGGCAACGGGTCTCTAGTCTATGTTGGGGCAATTCTATAGACCAATGGACTCTCACAACCAGCACCCATTTCCCACCTCTCTGGAGCAAGTCCCCATTCCCCTAGCTGCTCTCCAAATTAAAAGCGGCTTCATACCTTATTTGCTCTCGTGAAGCACATAAACACAGATCAATTTCGCTGGGTCTCTACAGCGCCTAGCCACCAAAGATCACCAAAAATTCGTGTAGTATATATTTAGGCAGATGCTACACCACAGACCTTGTGGCAATGAGTCTCTGGTCTATGTATGGAAAACCTTATATACGAAGAGACTCTTACTACCATCTCCCATTTCCAACCTCTTTTGAGCAGATCCCCATTCCCTTTTGGCCTAACCACTCTCCACATTAAAAACCGGATTCATGCCTAATTTTCTCTCGTGGGAAAATAAATAAACACAGATCAACTTGGCCGGGGCTCTGCAGAGCCTGCCCACCAAAGATTAGCAAAGATTAATGTAGTATCTCTTCAGGCAAATGCTGCACTACAGACCATTGTCTTTTTGGCAATGAGTCACTAGTCCAGGTCGGGGAAACCTTATATACCAAGAGATTCTTACTACCAGCTCCTATTTCTCAACTTTCGTGACAATTCCCCGTTCCCTTTCCAACTTCCCTCACTCCACATTAAAAAACGGCTTCATGCCATATTTGCTCTCCTGGAGAAGCAAATAAACACAGATCAACTCGCGAGGGGCCCTACAAGGCCTGAACACCACAGTTCAGCAAAGATTAGTATAGCAGCTATTCCGGTAGATGTTGCACTACAAAACATTATCTTTGTAGCAATGAGTCTGTGGTCACTTTTGGGACAACCTTTTATATAAAAGGACTCTAACTAGCAGCTCCCATTTCCCACCTCTCGGGAGCAGGTATCGATTCCCCTCCTCTATCCCTCCTCTCCGCATTAAAAAATGGCTTCATGTTTAATTTGTATTCGTGGGGAAACAAATAAACATAGATCTACTTGGCCGGGGCCAAAGATCACTAAAGATTAGGGTAGCATCTTTTCATGCAGAACCTTCACTACAGACCATTACCCTTGGGGCAATGAGTCTCTTGTCCCTGTAGGTGCAACCTTATATACCAAGAGACTCTCACTACAAGCTCCCATTTCCCACCTTTCGGGAGCAATTTTCCATTCCCCTTCAATCTTCCCCTTCTCCTCATTAAAAAAAAAAACGGCTTCCTGCCTTATTTGCTCTCGTGGGGAAGCAAATAAACATAGATCAACTCGGCCAGGGCCCTGCAAGGACTGGGAACCAAAGATCACCAAGGATTAGGGTAGTATCTGTTCAGACAGATGCTGCACTACAGACTCTTGCCGTTGTTTCAATGAGTCTCTGTCCTATGTAGGGGAAACTCTATATACAAAGAGACTCTCACTACAAAGTCCTATTTCCCGCCTCTTTGGAGCATGTCCCAATGCCCCTCCTCTCTTCCACATCTCAGCATTAAAAAACGGCTTTATGTTTAATTTGCTTTCGTGGGGAAGCAAATAAACACATACCAAATTGACCGGGGCTCTGCAAGGGCCTGCCCACCAAAAAATCACCAAATATTAGTGTAGTATATGTTCAGAAAGATGCTGCACTACAGACCATTTTCCTTGTGGAAATAAGTCTCTAGTCCACGTAGGGACAATTCTATATACCAAGAGACTCTCAATACCAGCTCCCATTTCCCACCTTCCGGAAGCAAGTCCCCATTTCCCTTTCACCTTCCCCATCTCAACATTAAAAAAAGGCTTTATGCCAAATTTGGTCTCGTCGGGAAGTAAATAAACACAGATTAACTCGGCCGGGGACCTGCTGGGCCTGGGCAGCAAAGATCAGCAAAGATTAGTGTAGTATCTGTTCCAACAGATGCTGCACTAGAGACAATTGCCCCTCTGGCAATGAGTTTTTGATCCATGTAGGGGCAACTCTATATACCAAGAGACTCTTACTACTAGCTCCCATTTACAATCTCCCGGGAGAAGGCCCCGATTCCCCTTCCCCTACTCCCTCTCCATATTTATAAACGGTTTCATGCCTAATTTTCTCTAGTGGGAAAGCAAATAAACACGGATGAACTCGACGGGGGGGGGGCTGCGGGGCCTGGGCACCAAAGATTAGCAAGGATAAGTGTAGTGTCTGTTCTAGTAGATGCTACACTAGAGACCATTGTCCTTGTGGCAATGAGTCTCTGGTCCATGTAGGGGAAATATTATGACTCTCACTTACAGCTTCCATTTCCCACCTCTCAGGAGTATGTACCTACTGCTATTTCCCCCTCTCCACATTAAAAAACATCTTCATTCCTAATTTGTTTGGAAGCAAATAAACACAGATCAACTCGAGCAGAGCCCTGCAGAGCCTGGGCACCAAAGTTCATCAAATATTAGTGTAATATCCGCTCTGGTAGATGCTGCACTACAGACCATTGTCATTGTGACAATGCATCTCTAGTCTATGTAGATTCAACCGTATATATCAAGAGACTTTCAATACCAGCTCTAATTTCCCACATTTTGTGTATTATCTGTTCCGACAGATATTGCACTACAGACCGTTGCTCTTGTAGCAATGAGTCTGTGGTCCATGTAGGGGCAACTCTCTATATAAGAGACTCTCACTACCAGCTCCAATTTCCCACCTCTCGGGAGAAGGCCCGCAATTCTCCACCCCCTTTCCACATAAGACAACGGCTTCACGTCTAATTTGCTCTCGTGGGGAAGCAAATAAGCACAGATAAACTCGATCGGGGCCCTGCAGGGCCTGGGTCTCAAAGATCAGCTGATATTGGTGTAGTAGCTGATCCGGCAGATGCTGCACTACAGACCATTGTCCTTGTGGCCATTAGCCTTTGATCTATGTAGGGGCAACGCTATATATACGAAGAGACTCTCACTACCAGCTCTCATTTACGACCCCTCGGGAGCATTTCCCTTCCCCCTCCCCTCTCTCCACATTAAAAAACGGTTCATGCCTAATTTGCACTCACGGGGAAGCAAATAAACACAGATCAACTCGACCAGAGCCATGAAGGGCCTGGCATCAAAGTTAAGCAAGGGTTAGTGTAGTATATCTGTTCCGGCAGATGCTGCACTACAGGCCATTGCGCTTGTACCAATGAGTCTCTCCTCCATGAAGGGGCAACATTATATACCAATAGACTCTCACTACCAACACCAATTTCCCACTCTTCGGGAGCTGGTCCAAATCCCCGTTACCCATTCCCCTCCCCTTCTCCACAATTAAATACGGCTTCAAGCCTTATTTGCCCTCGTGGGGAAGCAAATAAACACAGATCTCATCGGCCGGACCCTGCAAAGTTCAGTTATGATTTGGAGTATCTGTTCCGCAGCTGCTGGACTACAGACCATTGCCCTTGTGAGAATGAGTGTCTTTTCCATGTCGGCGCAACACTCTATACGAAGAGACTCTAACTACCAGCACCCATTCCCCACATCTCGGGAACTGGTCCCTATCCTCCTTTCCTCATCCCTCTTCTCAACATTAAGAAAACGGTCTCATGCCTAGTTTGCTCTCGTGGGGAAGAAACACGGATAAATCGGCCGGGAAGTAGGAGGAAGCTCCCGAAGCAACGACTGACGCTACTAGTCACGTCGACCGAATCTACAAGCCGAAGGATTCTAGCAGCATCAGCGACAGCAGCAGCAACAGCAGCAGCAACAGCAGCAGCGACAGCAGCCGCTTCATCAGCAGTTTAAACAGCCTTTATCTGGGCTAAACAACCAGTTCTTATCAGGGCTAATAAGTTTTTCTACTAATGCGATTCACTATAGCTTGCCTTCTGAGGCACACGTGAAGGGAACATTACTTCTAGTCTCCAGCGACCCCTTGCTAACTCCGTCTCAGTGTCGTCCGTTTCTCAACACTGACCCTACGTTCTCAGTGTTCTCTGTTCCTTAACACTAAACCCCATCTTCTCAGTGTCCACCGTCCGTTCCGGATCGCCCTGACGGCCAGCCGATCGTCCACGCTCAACGAGCAACCCTGAATCACACGGAACTGTTCCAGACCTCCAAACCTTAGCATCCAGTGACGTGCGATCTTCCAGGCAACCAGCATCCAGATCATACGATTTTTCGTTTCCATTGCAAATAAAAGGCGAACCCTCGTCTTAAACCAAACCACGTGTGTCTGTCATTCCTTCTTTGCATTTTTGCTGTTTACTTTTTGTCTGTGTCTATCTTGTTAGTGTGTTGGGTCGATTCTCCCCGGACGACAAAACAAGGCATTTGAACATGCGGTTACTAATCTAAAACGTTTCGTTTTGATATATATATATATATAGCTTCTAAGATCTAGAGTATTTTTGCGTTCCCTTTGTGGTGTAGCATTTTGGTATTGTTAACTAGCATTTCTCTGGAATTTGAGGTGGGCAGTGATGTTTTTTATGTAAATCTTGGATGATCACACTAGATTCAACATTATGCCATATAAGGCGGCATGAGAATGTTGTGGTTGTATGTCCGACGTAACTATTAGTTACATTGTTATTCAATAAAATTCTCCCAATAACGTTGGTCCATTCTAGTGGTTTGAGCGGAAGGGAAGGATTGTTTTTATAACTAAGTTTTGGGTTTACATTTTTTTATAGTATGAAAATAATGAATTTAATGTTATTTTGTCTACAAGGGAGATGTGTCTATGGATGATGTTTTTACAGAGATTTCTTCTAACTTAAACCCAGGGTACATTTGATTGCGATATAATAGGTTGACTGTATTGGAGTTATGTTGCTGAGGGTGTTACTGTTCGTAGGATGCTGTTTAATTTCTGGAGCATTTTTTCTATTACATTTTCAACCCAAACAAGGCACATTGCCACTTTAGTGTAGGGGGCTACTATCAGGGGCAGCAACTACTGGGGCACTATGTTGGGATTTGGGCAGCAATATGTCCTTTCACGTTACACTTGAACTTCTGCATGTCAATACAGTAAGGGAAGCAGGAACCTGAAATGGAATTCCAGAGTCAAGCGGTTCAGGGGAAGAAACTACTTGAGTACAAAGATCTTTTACATCTAAGGATCTCTACTGTGTGGCCGTTGGATGTAGCTGCCTGTTGGGTTTGTCGAGGGTGTCTACATCGTGAGGGCACAAGTGTCTGCAGTTCGTCAGAGCATTCACCATTAATATACTTGTAGAATAGGCAGAGGGATGCAACGTTTCGTCGATGGGACAGAGGCTGAAGCTTAGATGCCAGTTCAGGACCGATCAGATTTGCGACTCTCTTTTAAACCTTGTCTAGGAGCAGGAGACTGGCAGCAGATGCACCAGCCCAAATGTGACAATAATACTCCAAACATGGGCGAATGATGGCCTTATAGAGGTACAGGATACTTTCAGGTGACAGTAGTTTTCTAGTACAGTAGAGAGAGCCTACCTTTTTCGAAGTGGTCCTGGCAATGTTTTCAATATAATTGTTCCCACTCATGTTTCCTGTGAACGTTAAGCCAAGCAGTTTGAAAGATGTACTCTCAGACAGGGAGTCACTGGCCATTGCTATTGGTGGCAGAGAAGGTTACTTGTAATTATTGAAGGAAACCAGTTTAGTCTTGGCAGCATTGAATGTGACCATCATTTTATGTCCCCATTCCACTACAGATTGGAGGTCATCCTCTAGTGTTTTTGCCATTTTTTTAGTTATGTGTTTATTTGTTTTCCTGTCATGCCTGTTATAGAGTGTGGTGTCATCAGCATATATACCCATCTTAGAGGCAATTTTGTCGGGGAGGTCATTAATAAATATCAGGAACAATAGAGGTCCAGGGATAGACCCCTGAGGCACGCCCGCATTTATATCACACTGTTTAGATGTACGACCGTCGAGGACAACCTGGATTTTTCTCTTATCTAAGAAGTATTTAATTATGTTAAGTATTCTACCAGTGATACCGTATGATTTAATTTTCCTATGGAGACCTTCATGCCATACCCTGTCAAAAGCCTTATATCTAGAGCTACCGCTCTGCCCTCCCCTGCTTTGTCCAGTGAATGACATATGTTCAGAGATTACAGTGAGGATGTCAGATGTGGAACAGGCTTGTCTAAATCCATATTGTTTGTCGGTCAGAGGTTTAGCATCTGTAAGGTGTCGGACTAGAGCATGGTTAATTATGGTCTCAAATATTTTGGCGAAAAGTGGGAGGAAGCTAATGGGGCTATATTTTGATGGGTCAGTTCTTTCGCCAGAATTCTTGAATACTGGTTGCACAGAAGCAGTTTTCCAACAGCCCGGAAAGCATTATTCATGAAGGCATTTGTTGTAGAGTTTGGAGAGAACATGAGCTACTTCGGCTGAGCACTTTTTTAATAGCACAGCTCGGATGAGATCAGGTCCATATGCTTTTGAAGTGTCAACGTTTTTTATGACAGCGTGTACCTGAGCAGGGGTGATTTTTAGATTGTCTAGCGTGGCGTCTGTCCGCAAAGGAAAGTCAGGCAGGGGGTGGTTGGAAGGGCCCAGTGTGGAGTTCGAGGTAAACCGGCTGGCAAGCATATTAGCCTTGTCAGTTGCTGAGTAAACAACCTCGTGATTGTTGGTTAGTGGAGGAATTGTTGATTGCTCATTATTTACTACACTGTTGTAGATTTTCCAGAAGTCACGATTTTCTCATTTTTGTGCTTCAATGTGTGTTTTAGTGGTTTCAGTAAATTCTATCTTAGCTGTCGCTATTTCTTTCTTAACGTTACTTCTAGCTTCTATATACTTCTGTTTGTTTGAACTGGATTTATGCCGGGTAAATCTGCGGTATGCATGCTGCCTTTGAGCAATGGCAGTTGCGCAAGTCGAAGTAAACTATGCAGCTTATGTGTTCATCAACAATATAATTTATGAAACTGTTGTTAATAAGAACTTATTTAATGTTTTTAGTTCTTTGAGTAGTATTTTTGTTGGAAGAGATAAGTTTTACACGGTTGAGGAGGTGTTTGATGATCACTATTTTGTATCGGTGGGGACATTCACTCTTGAAATTTCGGAAGCAAGAATTTAGCAGGTACGTTTTTGTAGTTAGGGTGCTAAAAGTTTTATTGGAAGTGTCAATAAGAACTTCGAGGAAAGGAATTTTGTTATTAACATTTAATTCAACAGTGAATTCGAATACGAAGTTGTCTTGGAGAAGGTCCTTGAATGTAAATATTTGTTGGTTGTTATTGGCAAGGCGAATATCGTCTACATACCTTACATAAATAGAGAATTTGTTGGTGTTGTTGAGTATCATGTTTTCGAGGTGACATGTAGAACTCACTAAAGATGGGTCCGACGACAGAACCCATGGATACGCCGTCTATTTGGCGAAATGTTCCCTATGTGGTCGTAGAAGGGTACTCTGGTGGTGTAGACACGAACTGACTTTTTATGTAGTCTTTCGTTAATTTTTGTGGAGGGAAAGATGGTGTTCTGTATGTGTGGTTAAGGGCTATATCAATAGATTTTTTTTACAGGAACGTTTGTAAATAACCTTCCGACATCAAGAGAGGCGATTATTTTGTTGTCAGGTTGTAAAGATTTAAGAATTTTTAAGAGACCTTGTGTGGATTTTACAGTATATCGACTGGATAGCTATGAACTAATGATGTTATTCGAGAGTTAGTGAATAGACTGGGGTGGTGACTTGCGAGATGATAGGTCGGAGATGAGAGTTGAGTTTATTGATTTTGACAGTTCCGTATAGGTATCCAGGTTTGTAGTCTCCAGTTATTTTGGGAAGTTGGTAATTACCGATTTGGACATTATTGGCAGTGATGAGTCTGCTGATGTTCGTTTTAGAAAATCACGTAAGCCATGGTGAGTGGTGGTTTTGTTGTCAACTTTGAGTTGCATAATATTTTCATGTTTTAATTCGATTTCCGCTTTTTTGTTTTATTGTTTGAACGAATTACATATGTGGCAGTTTGGTCCGAGGTTCAGAAATTCTTTTTGGTGCTCGGTGAAGTCGTGATCCGATATGTTGTTGTATTGTTGTGTGTTTGAGAGTACAATGGACCCTTACTATAACGCGTTTACTATTTTATACATTTTTATTCGATGGGAGCGTTCGAAGATGGTGACTTTCAGCCATAATCACCGCGTCGATACGGGTCCGGCATTGGGAGCATGACTTTTCCACGAGCGCCGGTGGGAGCTCCGCGAATATTCGGTGGATGGCGGCGATCAGGCTGGCTTTGGTGTTGTGGGATGTCATGTTGGTAATGTTCTCGACGTATAACCAAAAGAAGTAGTCCAGCGGGTTCAGGTCGAGGGTAGGAGATAAAAAAGCTTAATACTCTTTCTGAAGGACTTGTGGGCTGGCGCCAAGTCTTGCTGCAACACTCAGGGTTTTCCAGTGGCTACCTGATTGCACTAGAGGATTAGCACTCTTCAGAACATCTAGGTACATTTTGGTATTAATTTTAAGCTGACTTCAAAGATGTTAGGTGACATGATGTGGCCATCATTTGAAACCACACAAGGTATTTTTACGAAGGAAGGATAATGCCTGTTCTGTTGTCATGAAAACATCCTCCCATGCATCACCTTCTCCTTTGAAGAGATACTTTCATATGAAAGAGAAGGAAGCATATATTAACTAGTATTAATAATGAAGAGATGGTAGACATCGAAATCCTATAGGATAAGGAGTTGTAATATTTCAAATTTATTCTTTGTATTACATGGAATAATAAAAATCTTTGAATTTAAAATTCAGACATTTCACATCATGAATTTTAAAATTCATTGAATGACTAAAATTATATATATATATATATATATATATATATATATATATTATATATATATATATAGGGTGTCCAAAATGATCCCCCCCAAATGACAATTAAATAAAGAAAACGTGTTATTATTTAAATGTACTTAGCATGCCATTTTATATCACCCAGTCTTAAATATTCAATCAACGTTTTTTAAGTTTTCAATAAATCGATGGATTCTTTCAGGAGGAATAGGAGCAATTTCAAAGCGAATAGTAAACGAAGAATATTATTCTTTATTTTCATTTTTATTTACTTAATTTTGTTTCTACTTTTGTTCAAACATGGTAAAATATCAGTGAAAACCTCTTAGATTTGGGGCTATTTGATATATAACGCTTCTCTGTCCCTCTGTGTCTGCATACGTCTCGCCCTCCTTTTCTTCTCCTATACACATCTACACTCGTATATAGACATACATACATACATACATACATACATAAAATGACAGAGATTAGAGAAAAGTATTGTTTATAAATTAGAAGCAGTCACAATAATTGGAAACTCAATATACCGGTTAGAGCAATTGAGAATTAATAACAATTGATGCTAAAATAAAACTCAAGGTTAGATATGTTGCAAGGCTTAAACAAGGGGCTGAACAACAACAACAACAACATCAACAACAACAACAACAAAATAATATTATTAATAATAATAATAATAATAATAATAATATGTAGACGATATAGCTTACCTGGGTGTAGCTGCCAGAGGTGAGGATGCTCTTCCAATAGGCAAGTAGAACAATAGTCTTGTGATTATTTATATTAATAGAGTAAGGTAATTGTTATAAAAACCTTCCTCCTTTGTGAAGAGTTACTTCATTTCCTTTAATTTATGTTACTGTGGTGACAAGACCCGAGAAGAAGATCGCGAAGAAGATTGTACTTTTTTTTGCAACCTCACTTCAGGTTAGCTACTCTCAGTTATATGATTTTTTTAAACAAATAATAATAATAATAATAATAATAATAATAATAATAATAATAATAATAACAATAACATTAAACTTCATCCCGTATATTTTGAAATAGGTGTACTATAGTATATCGGGTTTGTGAGCGGGAAATGGGTAACGCACCCATATATACACCTGTGTATCAGGAATTTCAGGCATTTCTTTTACTTTTTTCTGGTGCGGTGTGAAACCGGCGGAATTCTAATAATCCTCCATTTTTTCGCTCGAGAAAGGATAGTGTTTTTTCTGTTTTCGTAAGACTATTATCTCAGGTACTACTTCCTCATTAAAGGGTATAGTATAGCACACAGGGTGGAACGATAAAGTTGTCGCCCTAAATAAAACAACACTAAAGTTTATTTTAAAACTTTATTGAAAAAATCAATTTAGATAACTTGATTATGTACTAGAGTTGACATCTATTCAATTTAGCCGCTTCCAGCCTCAATCACCGGCTCGATTCGGGTCCGAAACTGGGAGCATGCCTTTTCCATAAGCGCCGATGGAGCTCGGTGGATAGCGGCGATAAGGCTAGCTTTACTATTGTGGGGGGTCATATTGGTGATATTGTCAACGTATAACGAAACGAAGTAGTCCAGCGGGTTCAGACTGGGAAAGGAGAGGCCAGTAAGAGAAGGATACAAAGTAGTAGCACTCCTGAAGGCAAGCCTGAGTCTCTTCCGGATTCTGCTGCCACACCAAGGTTCTGCCAGTGGCCACTTGATTGCACCAGGGGTTAGTACACTTTTCAGCACATCCAAGTATACTTTGGTATTGATTTTTAAGCCGACTTCGAAAATGTGGGGTGGCATGATGTGCCCCTCATTTTAAAACACACCAAATGCCATCATCTTGGGCACGTCTCTATTATTCGTGACAATCGAGCGATGCGTTTTTAGAGTGCTGGCAATTGTCCTATTGTCATAACTTGAATCGGTAGACAGCATGAATTATATAGCAGCGCACCTCGGAACTAGCTTGTTGAACATTGTGTCACTTTCAGATATGATAAAAAAACTATTATCGCCTTTGAGATTCGTACACAACTGGCCAACTAGTAGATGGTCATCAACAAAAAAAGAAAATCGGTTTTCATCAAACGGAAATAGAATCATGTTGTCTTTTCTACGACGACAATTTTTCGTTCGTTATAACATAAAAATCTACCAGGTATTACATTCTAATTTAGAGGCCAGAGTAGTCCGCTTTTGTTCGTCTTGGTCTCAATATTTACTTACTTCCTGCCACAAGATATGACACATGGTCGGAAGGTTGATTAAATGAAGGCAGTACCCCTAAAGTAGTACTCTTTTTTTTTTTTTTACAAAGGCATCACCACATTATCAAGGCCCAGAGGCCACTCAAGGATAAGGGTTAAAGAGTGTACAGTAGAAATTGGTCAATATAGTAATCATTAGTAATGAAAATTTGGTAAATTTGATAACTTATATGGAACGGCTCATCAAGAACTTATTTACTTTAGACTTGAACACAACCATATTGTAGTCAGCCGGAAAGCAGGAAAACGGAAGACAATTCAACAGGCGTGCAGTTCTAAGAAAAAAGCTTTGTTCATGGAATCTACGTTTAGGTTTAGGCACAGATAAAGAGTGGGGGAAATTATTGATAGTGTTTACAGCTAGACGAGTGTTTCTTGTGAAGGTTTGGCGAGGGGGGACCATAGATTGAAGCTCAGTTGAACACTTTCCATGAAAATAACGATACATCAGAGACAAACTCGCAACATCTCTTCTGTGAGATAGAGGTTGCAAGGAGGAGAAAAGGACATCTCCTACGAGGCTACTAAGTCTATTTTGAACTCTATCAAGGCAGGACAAGTCCTTTCTTTAGCAGCTCCTGCCCAGATGTGGCAACAGTATTCCATCCTTGGACGTACCTGGCTCTTATATAGATAGAGAATAGCATCAGCAGTGAGATATCTACCGGATCGATAGAAAGATCCCACCATTTTTCCAGCGGTCTTGGCAACAGATTTGATATACGTGTTCCATTTAAGATCAGGAGTAATGGTCAAGCCCAGAAGCTTGTCAAAACTTGAGGCCTCCTGAAGACGAGAGCCATTCATTTCAATTGATGACAAATGTGGATTAGAATGTTGATGATGTAAAGAGAGAAGCTTGGTTTTAGATGCATTAAAAGTAACCAGCAACTCCTTTCCCCATTGTACTACGTGCTCAAGATCAGAAGAGAGAGAATTGGAGAGAACTTGGTCGTTTACTGTCTTAGTTGTGGTACCATAAATGGTAGTGTCGTCAGCATAAATGTCTACAAATGATGTAAGGATATGATTTGGAAGATCATTAATGTAGATCAGGAAAAGAGTTGGGCCCAGGATGGATCCCTGAGGGACACCGGCATTAATACTGTGAGCTTCTGATTTTTGCCCCTCAACTACTACTCTTATGAACCTATCAGAAAGAAATGGTCTATTAAGAATTACCTGGGCATCTCCGTTGGCATTCATCGGACAGGCAGTAAGAAATAAACTCAGGCAGTAAGAAATAATCTTTCTCCATCTTAAAGAAGGGGCGCAAGGCCTGGGATGGTGGACGTTCTAGAACAAAGATAGACACACAACCGGACGGTAAAAAAACAAAAGCCACAGAAATGGTCCAATTCCGGTCAAACTGATTGCCTAGAACGTATCCTCGACTCGTATTTAGAGGTTCCGAGTCTTAAATCCATCGTAATTTCGTTATTACCTCGTCATTTCAGAGTTTACTATTTTTCCGGAAAAAGGAGTGTTAAGGGGTCAAAATTCAAAAAATCAGTATAGAGGGGTGGCTGTATTTCATTTATTCGTACACTGTTTCACGAATGCACATGCGTGAAGGGTTCTCATTAGAGATTACTTATGTTAAGAATAAACAGATTTGAAACACCATTTTAAGTTCGTGTCAAACTTGCCTAATAGTTATCATAATTGATTTATTGTCTTTAGGGTTTGGTTTCGATCTTAGCTCGAGCATTTGTTTTACTTACAAGAAGCGATCTGTTTAGAAAAAAAAAAAGCATAATACTCGCATGCATATGTCCCAGTCTTTTTCCGTTTCCTTTTACTTCATTTTTTCTTAAAAATGGATTAAACGTTACGTTTAATACCTACACTATTTGTGTTTATAGTAAATAAGAAATCTGCACTAATTAAAATAAAACATGTATGTCTATTTTACGACCGGGCAAAGCCGGACGGTCTGCTAGTTTTACTATATTTTATTATATGCTCTCTTGTCATTAAACCGCGCTAGAGTTACGACCTATGTTCTACATTTATTTGACACTTTCTATCCGTCTAGCTGACAGGGTGGGGTTAGAGTTATTGTTATTAAATACTTATAGAAATTTGGCGAAAACAAAACGAAATTAGCTATATCCAACACGTCATAAAATATAGGGTTAACTTACGGCAACCGAGATATAGAAGGCCTTCTAACTGAAAAATGCCTGCAGGCAACGTAGGTAAGATTTGTCAAATTGTCACTGTCGATAGTATATGAGGGTATTTGTTACAAAGAGCATTAAAACATGTAAAAAAAAAAAAGAAAAGAAAGGAACCCAGTATAAAACCTGACTTTATTCCATATAAAATATAAATATTATATATGTAAAATTACTTAATTTTAAAGCAATATACAATCTAATGCTGGTAAAACTGAATTATGAATTTAAGGAGCAAACAATTAAAGAAACATATTAAAAAAAACAATTCTTGGCCTTCGGGAAAAGGTCACAGTGTAACATCTGTTCAGATGCTATACTTCACCCTTTTCTGTCCTCGGTCGGTAAAGGAGAAATCTTTCACGATATACACAATTTTTATTTTTGTTCCTATCCAGAGTACCTCTTATTGGGGAGCTGGATTTTCCCCACAAGATTATATGTTGAAATATTTAAATAACTATTATATTTAATGCAGAAATTATATTTAGTGTTGGGGAATTTGGGAGGGGTCATTATTATTAGTAGTAGTAGTAATAGTAGTAGCAGTAGTAGTAGCAGTAGTAGTAGTAGTAGTAGTAGTAGTAGTAGTAGTTGTATTTCACTCACGAGAAGTTGTCTCACAGGCCATCATCAGTGATCGCTCACTGACAGTACCCTGTGGTGTTGCCTGGAGACCAAGTCTCCCCAGATTTCCAGTGTTCTCCACCACTTGACCACTCGTGCAAATAATTACACGTTATCGCAGTAGCCGTTTTCCGTTGGTTTTTCGTTGGCATCAGCCATTGGTATTTCCTAGGGTTTGGGTGACAAAATGCCTCCTCAATGTACCAGATTTGAACTGCACACTTCCAGCCTTCCCTGACCCTTCACAGCTAGTCGATATCATCTAAATCTGTTTCTTCTTCTTCTTCTTCTTCTTCTTCTTCTTCTTTTTTCACTGTTCACCCCAAACAAGACACAGTGCCACTTTAAAGTAGGGGGCTATTATCTGGGACATAAGTTGCAGGGGCATGATGAAGGGAGCTGATAGCAAGATGTTGGTTCACATGACACTTGAACTTCTGCATGTCAGTACAGTTGTGAAAACAGAATCCTGGAAGAGAGTTCCAAAGTCTAGCAGTTCTGGGGAATAAACTATTGGAGTAGAAGGCTTTCTTTCACCTAGGGATCTCTACTGTGAAGGGGTGAGACTTAACTGCTTGTCGAGTTTGTCAGAAGTATTCAAGTCTAGGGGGTACGAGTGCTTGTAATTCGTAAGAGTATTCACCATGAAAGTACTTGTAGAACAGGCAGAGAGATGCAACATTTCGTCGATGATACAGAGGCTGAAGCCTAGATGACAGATCAGGACCTATCAGGTTGGCGACTCTCTTTTGAACCCTGACCAGGAGCGAGAGACAGGCAGCAGATGCACCAGCCGAAATGTGAAAACAGTACTCCATATATAACCTTATAGAGATACATGATACTTTGAGACGTAACTAGTTTTCAAGCACGGTAGAGAAAGCCCATCCTCCTTGCAGCAGCCTTGGCAATGCTCTCAATGTATCTATTCCAGTTCATGTTCCTTGTAAATGTTAGGCCGAGGAGTTTAAAGGAAGTACTTTCGGATAATGTGTTCTTGTCCATTGCTATTGATGGCAGAGAAGGTTTCTTGTAATTATTGAAGAAAACAAGTTTAGTCTTGGTAGCATTGGATGTGACCATCAATTTTTGTCCCCATTCCACTTCAGATTGGAGGTCATCCTCTAGTGTTTCTGCCATTTCCTTGGATATATGCCCATTTGTTTTCCCCTCGTACCTGTTATAGAGAGTGGTGTCATCAGCAAATATACCCATCTCAGAAACAATTTTATTAGGGAGGTCAAATATGAATATCATGAATAATAAGGATTGAACCTTGAGGTACCTCCGCATTTATATCATATTGTTTAGATGTACGACCGTCGAGGACAATTGGATTGTTCTCTTGCTTTGGAAGGGTTTAATTATATTATGTATTTTTGGCAGTGTTACCATATGATCTAATTTTCCTTTGGAGACCCTCATGCCATACCCTGTCAAAAGCCTAAGATATGTCGAAGGCTACCGCTCTATCCTCCCTGTTTTGTCCAGCGAACGGTATATGCGTTCAGAGATTACAGTTAAGACATCTGCCGTGGAACGGGCTTGCCTAAATCCATATTTTTTGTCGGTCAGGAGTTTAGCAGCCGTAAAGTATTGGACTATAGCTTGATCAATTAAGGACTCAAATATGTTTGCGAAAAGCGGGAGAAGACTAATGGGGCGAAAATTTACTGGGTCAGTTCTGTCACCAGAATTCTTGAAAACTGGTACCACAGAAGCAGTTTTCCAGCAATCAGGAAAGCAAGATTTGTTAAGGCATCTGTTAAAAAGTTTGGAGAGAAATGGAGCAACGTCAGCAGAGCATTTTTTTTAATAGCACAGACGGGATGAGATCGGTTCCACATGCTTTTGAGGTGTCTAAGTTTTTATGATACCATGTACATGAGAAGTGGCCATTTTCAAATAATCTAGTGTGGCGTCTGTCCGCAAAGGAAAATCAGGGAGGGAGTGATGTGCTGGTCCCAACATGGAGTTGGAGGCAAACCGACTGGCAAGCAAATTAACTTTGTCGGTTGCCATGCAAACAACTTCATGAATGTTTGATAGTGGGTGAATCGTTGACTGCATATTGTTTATTACACTGTTTTAGATTTTCCAGAAATCACGGGTTCCTAATTTCTGCGCTTCGATGCGTTTACTGGTGATTTCATTGTATACTGTCTTATCAGTCGCTATTTCTCTCTTACAATTACTTCTAGCTTCTATATTTTTTTGTTTGTTTGAACTGGACTTATGTTGGTTTAATCTGCGGTACGCATGCTGCCTTTGCGCAATGGCAGCTGTAAAAGTAGAAGTAAACCATTAGGGAGAGTGGGGATTTCTATAGAATTTCCGTGTGGAAACATGTGCTTCAATTGCAGTTTTGAACCATTCAGTGGTCTCATTTACGCACTATTCAGCTGGAAGAGAAAAGGTATTTCCCCATGAGGCATATCTGATGAGTTCCCTGGTGGCTTCCTAGTCAGCTTTCTTGTAATATCTCATTGTTTTGAGCAGTGGGTCTTCGGTTTTGGGTCACGAATTTAGGGCGATTTCTACCATTATCACAGCGTGGTCAGCATTCCTGAGCGGGCTGTTGTTGTACATCATCTGGAACTGTGGTCAGAAATAGATCTAGAATGAGGCATGTTGATCTTGCTGGTCTGGGAAACGTGTCGGAAATGTAACCGTCTGTGATAGGGAATGATATATGGAGAAGCTATGTGTTGTGCTACCAGCTGCGTCTGTGTACGTAGAAAATCCAAGCTAGTTACTGTGGTGGACATTGAATTCACCAAATACATGTACTTGTGCGCTAGTATCGAGGAAGAGTGCTATATCTATGCTGTCAAAGACTTTTTTTATTAGGGTACAGTCCTGGGTTGAGAGAAAGCGATAGAGAAAATACAAGTAGCTGATATTATGTTGCATGTTTTGCCTGAAGCACATAAAGGCCTAGTCATCTGATTCTAGTTTCGTTTTTCTTATCAGGGGGAGTCGAATATAGACTCCAAGCCCAAGGTTGGTTTTCTTTGAGTTTGTTCCTGGTTTGGGTGTAATTTTTGTTTGAGCTGTCATTTCATTTTATTTAGTTTAAGAATTCCAGTTAGGGTGAGTAAGAGGGTGCTGGACAAGTGGTTGTGCTGAATATCAGACATGCAATACAAGTAGACCATCAGCTGTCCTCACCTACAGGATTGTGGCCTAAGGAAAGCCCACCGGGGATGAATGCAGGGCCCCTTTACATGCGCGACATGGCACTACAAGCATCCCAATATTATACACCTGTTAATTGAGCAGCCGCTCTAAGCGCTACCAAAGAGTTAGGGCACCTGTACTGCCAGTCGGAAACAGCAGCCAGGAACTGTCCATCCGGTACCCTCAACCCATCAGACAAAAGTCAGCCCAGTCCAACTGTACCGGTATATATGGTACCGAGGAACCCCCACAGTATCCAGTTTAGGGGGGTGGGATATGGTGGGAACGGATAAAACGGCGTCCATTGCCCTAATCAGGAAACAAGGTCAACCATTGGGTGATTCTATCGAGTCCCTGTGGTAGCACCTCTACGCCTTGCTAATAGGCAAAGAAGGAGTATGAAGCCGGGCGATAGACGGAGCCTATCTCCCCCGTAAACAGTTTATTTTGCCAACCGGTAATTTGTTTGAGTAACCAGCTCTAGGAAGGTTGTCGTCCAGGATTGAAGAGGCCTCCCTCCCCTAGGTTTAGCTTCAGAGTTTTTCCTCTGATGGCCAGGGAAGATCTACGGGTCCATCAGCACCGAGTGTGTTTGCCTCGCGCATGGGTCCTAAACCAGGTATTTCTGCAACCCTGGATGGGCTGTTAATATTAATCAGTCATTTGGTTATATATCTACTGAGAGTTACATTCCACGAATTGATTAAAAGACATTACTATGCTTTCGATTTTCATTGTTAATGGGAGAGGGGATAGGTAAAAATTCATGTAGTGGAAGCAACTAGATTTGCAACAGGATTGGTTTGAGAGAGAGAAAGAGAGAGAGAAAGAGAGAGAGAGAAAGAGAGAGAGAGAGAAAGAAGGGGAGTTTATGTATGATTAGATATAGTTTAGAATTATCAACTTTCTTCGATAGACACATAAGAAAAGTTGAAAAACAATTTCACTTACTGCTATATTTTGTTAGATTAAAATTATTCTAATGTGCAATTATAATAATTGCAATTATATAATAATCCAAATGGAGAATTGTTCTTTCTCTTTAGGACAAGAAAATACATGCACGTTTGGACTATCCTCATAAAATTATCACGGCCATTCTCTAAGGCAACGAAAAATATTAGCGTGGCCATGTGGTTAAACACAGGAAACTTTAGGCACACTTTACCTATATGTTGATCTGGTAATGACGTCACGCTTCATATTAACTGTTCTCCTTTTCTCTCGGTAGCCGTGGTTAACTACATTTCTTAACAACTTGACATTCATTAGAGTCAAAATTAAAAATTGCAAATAATAAAACGATAAATTAGACGAAAAAGCTGAAAGATAAAATAGTAGCGATATTTTGATAGATTACTTTATTTGTAGATTGTTTTTATTTGTAAGTTTGTTTTAGAGATACTTTCCTTAAGAGATTCTTATTTACAGAGTTGATTTTTATTTAAGAGTTATCAAATATGAATAAGCTCATTTTAAAATTTATTTTTTGTTACAAAAAAATGCAAAATTTAACAATTTAACAGTTTGATTTTCTGTTTTTCTAAAAGTGTTTAAGGTGTTCTCAGATAGGGTACACATCCTGTCTCTCTCTCTCTCTCTCTCTCTCTCTCTCTCTCTATATATATATATATATATATATATATATATATATATATATATATATACATGATCATTCACACAGAGGAAAACCGAAATATCGGTTGAAAATTATGTGCTTTTGAAATTTTGTATTCCTACACGTCAACACACAGGAAATAAATACAGAAAAGATATAAACATTTATAATTTTTCGTACTGAATTTTTCTTCAAATATATATATATATATATATATATATATATATATATATATATATATATATACATAAAGTGTAATTGCCTGTGTATGCGCCGAACAATCTCTACCAAACCCCTCTGTAAAGTTTTGGCCTTCTACCTTGAAACTTGATATATATGACCTCAAGCATCTGGAACGAATTTGGCTTTAGTTTTAAACCGGTACAAATAGTTGCTAAGGGGAAAACTTAAAAATTGTAACTTGACATGAATAAAAACGACTTTATGTGTTGCCTCCACTCATGTACATTTACATGTTTAAGTTGGTTAATTTGCAAAGCTTTGATATGCATGAAATTCTAGCTCATATAGTAGCGATTAATTGTTGAAAGTTGAATGATTTTGTTTCCATTCTAGCTGATGCCACCTAGTCATATGTTTTACCTTTTGAAATTACTACAATTTAAGTACAATATAATAATCAAAATAATTAATAAAAAATAATTATTATTTAGTTAAATAGAATTGTAGAAGGCGGTACAATGCAGAAGTAACGGAAAGACACAAGCTGAAGCAGGTGAGAAATTTATTAATACAACTTATAAACACATGTGTACATATTTGATATACGCAGTATATTTATATTTGCACAGTGGTCACCTGGGAAAGTCGCTCTGGTGGTATGCTCGGGTAATATAATATTTCGAGAAAGATCTCTTCGTCAGATATTTACTTGACTTTGACAAACGTGCTGTTGTAAGCAGTAACTATACCGCAGCAAATCATCGCTCGGGACTTGTGGGTAGTATATGGTTAGGGTTTTTTTCTCAATTCTTATTTTATATTTCTAAATTATTTATATTATATTATATTTTATTTTATTTATTTGTTTTTTTTTGTTTTTTTTTCATAATAGTTTATCTTTGGTTCAGACGTGTTGTTGTAAACAGTAAATAGTAACAGTATCGGGCTAAATAATTGTCCGGACCTTGTTGGTGGCTTTTTAATTTAATATGATTGAGTTTGTTTGTTTTTTCTTTTACTTATTTTTATTTCTAATTTATTTATTATTTTATTTATTTATTTATTTTTATAGTAGTTTATGTTTATATTGAGGAGATTTAATTAACTAATTTATTTGTTGTTTGTGTTTCTGCGTTCTGTTTGAGGTAGTGGGGGCGTAGACTTAGAATAATGTGGAGAAATGCGTGACTTACCTGGATAGACCACGTGCGGGTCGGTCACCACAAATAAATAAAAAGAAAGAAAAGAAATGGTCAAGACTCTTATTTATAGAGTAGTGATCACGTGAGTTAGAAGAATATGCAAATAGAGGTGAACGATTTTGCGATATAAAAAGCCTGTGTTGTTAAGAGGAGGGGCAGACTGTTGGCAGAAGTCAGTGCTGTCAGACGTGCTTTAGAGTTTTGTTATTATATGCTGTGTTCGATTGTTGGGAGAGAGAAAAGAGAAGAGGAGGAACCAAGAAGACATTCTGCAGATACTTGACTTTGTGTTGGTTTTAAGCTATTTCGGCGCTTGGTGTGCGGTTACTAACAATGGACAGATTCGACATTCGCTTAATACCCGAGTTCGACGGATCTACCACTGGACCGGCTGTCGTTGAATGGATTGAAAAGGCAGAGAAAATCTGTAAACTGTGCAAAATTAAAGAACCAGCCACAGTTATCCCTTTGAGGCTAACCGGAGGGGCCTATGCAGTCTACCAACAACTCGGGGATGAACCAGACTGGGATGAAATCAAGCAGAGCCTGTATACAGCGTTTGGTACAGATCCATTTGTTGCGTGGCAACAGTTCACGAGCCGGACACTTCAACCCAAAGAAAACAGTCGACGTGTACCTAGCCGACCTGCGAAAATTATCTGTACCGTTTGGTGGGGTCAACGATAAAATATTAAGCTGTGCTTTTTTGGTAGGCCTACCCGAGGAGGTCAGTAAACTGTTGCGGGCATCATCAAGAATCGATGAATTGTCAACTGATGAGTTATTGGCCCGAGCTCGAAACATCTGTAAGGAACAGGAACCAATTGCAGCAGCAGCTCGTTTTCGACATGGAGGCAATGTGGACTCTCTTCCAGATAGTAATAAGCATGCCACCCCAGTGTGCTATAAATGTGGGGAGGCCAATCATTTTGCTAAAGAGTGCCGGAGTGATAGGAGAGGTGTATATCCACAATCAAAGAGACCAGTGCAATGCTATCGCTGCAATAAGTTTGGGCACATATCTCGCAACTGTTCGGGAAACGAAGTTGGGGGCAAGGTACTATCGCTACCCTTGCCCCCTGCCAACCAATAAACACAGGATTGCCTGTCATTAGCGTTAAACTTGATGATGTGCAGTGTTCAGCACTTATAGACACGGGGTGTTCCCGGTCTATAGTTAGTGCCCATTGCTGTCCGGTGTGGCGGAGGAACCCAGTTGGCGTTATGACCATCAATGGCTTATCACGGGTATGTTGTGGTGAAGGGACAGTCACAATCTGCACTGAGAAGGGTGACACAGCTAAAGTTGACGTTCTGGTGATGCAGGAGAAACCCCTTGGCTACGACATGTTGCTTGGAATTGATGCAATACAAGCACTAGGAGGCGTTACAATCACAGCAGCTAGAGGTATCAGGCTTGGAGAAGGGAAAGACGTCTGTGCAGCCATGTCGATTGAAGAAAAGGACTTCTGTGCTACATTTGATGACAACGAAAGGGTGTGGACTGCAAAGTGGAAATGGGCCATGGGCCAGGAACCAGATCGGCTGTGCAACACGATTCCAGAGTATGCAGTTTCTACCAAGAATAGGGCCGCATATGAAGAAGAACTTCAGATGTGGATTGACAACGGTTGGTTAATACCATACCCACAGGAACGTCTGGGACCACCCAAGGGATTAATTCCGCTCATGGCTGTTGAACAACCTACCAAAGAAAAAATTCGTCCCGTAATGGATTACCGAGAGTTGAATCGGCATGTTGATGCGTTTACCGGAAACGCAGATGTGTGCGCTGCTAAACTGAGAGAGTGGCGTCAAAAAGGGAGCAATGTAGCACTTCTGGATCTAAAGAGGGCCTACCTGCAGATACGTGTCCATGAGTCATTATGGCCGTTTCAGAAAGTACTACTCAAGGGAAAACTATATTGTTTGACACGTTTGGGTTTTGGCCTAAACGTAGCACCCTTGATTATGACAACCATTATTAAAACTGTTTTGATGCAGGATGAGACCACAGCAAAAGCTGCTTCAGCCTACATAGATGACATCTATGTTAATGAGGACATAATGTCTGCGGATGCAGTTCGAATAAAACTGAAAGCGTTTGGGTTAATAAGCAAAGACCCTAAGCGCCTAAAGGATGGAGTGCCCGTGCTAGGCCTCGAGGTCTGGGAGGAGGGCAATACGTTGCGATGGAAACGAGGGAGCCCACTTCCAAAGTTACCCAATGTATTAACAAGACGTACTGTGTTTTCTATCTGTGGTAAATTGGTAGGACATCTACCTGTCTGTGGATGGCTCCGATCGGCAACAGGAGTGGTGAAAAGACGAGTGACTACAGTAACAAAAGGATGGGACGATGTTGCGGATGATGATTCTCTCCAACAAATGATGGCTGAAATGTTGTCCAGAGTGCATAGGAATGACCCTGCCCGGGGTGAGTGGCAAGTGTCTGGAAACGAACTAAATGCATGGGTTGACGCAAGTTCGTTGGCTACAGGTGTCGTGTTGGAGCAACTAGGTGTTGTTGTGGAAGATGCATGCTGGCTTCGTCCGAAAAATGATGCCCAACATATAAATTTGGCAGAACTTGATGCCACGTTAAAAGGTCTTAATCTCGCATTGCAATGGCAGACTAATGTTGTGCATCTCCACACTGACTCATTGTGTGTTTACCATTGGTTAACCGACACCTTGACTGGAAAGGCTCGAGTTAAGACTAGAGCTGCAAGTGAAATGCTAGTACGAAGGAGACTAGCAATAATTAAGCGTCTAGTTGACGAATACAGCTTGCAGGTAGACATTACGTTAGTCTCGTCGATGCAGAATTTGGCTGATAGCTTGACTCGAGTACCAAAGAGGTGGATCGATGCAATGAGGCAGGGATCCGATCTTCAACAACAAACATGCGCGACTGTAACGGATCAATTAACACCTGACCAGATCCGTATGATACACCAGCAGATTGGACATCCTGGAATTCAGAGGACTGCATATTTTGTCCGAAGAGTATGCCCTGCAACTACAAAAGCATCAGTGAAAGCAGCCATACGTTCGTGTGAAGAGTGTCAGAGAATTGATCCGGCACCATCCCAATGGCAAAAAGGGAAGCTCGAGGTGGAGGGCAACTGGCAGCGAGTAGGGATGGACATAACACATTATGGGGGCAAACATTTTTTGACCATGACGGATTGTGGCCCGACGAGTTTCACAATATGGCGCCTGTTGACACGACAGGATGCAGCCAGCATTATACAACAGTTGAGAGCCGTCTTTTTTTAACGTGGTGCCCCGATTGAAATTCTGACTGATAATGCCGCCACATTTCGATGTCAAGAATTTCAGAAATTCGTGCACGAATGGGGGATTAAAATGCATTATCGGTGTGCATATTATCCCGAGGGTAATGGTATAGCAGAACGGTGTCACCGCACCATCAAAAGAATTGCAGCCAGGACGCAGTGCTCTATTCCAGAAGCTGTGTACTGGTATAATATAACACCCAAGGACAATGCAACACCAGCAACTGCACCAGCCAATGGGATTTACCAATATGAACAGCGTGTGAAAGGAGTTGATGCCATACCATCAGTGGTGAGTGTTGTCAATACACCATATCAGGTGGGAGACCTTGTTTGGATAAAACCCCCAAATGCTGGGTGCACTACGAAATTTTTCCGGGGAAAAATAGATGAAATCATAAGTCCTCAGACCATGTTGATTGGTGGCATACCACGTCACGTAAAAGATATCCGCCCTTGTTATACCTCTTCTGATTCTGAGGACGATGAGGAGGATCACACACCGTTCAGAGATGATCCTGATCACTTACTGCCCCTTCAGGTGAGCATAGAAACACCACCAACAGAACCAGATGAGGGAATGATGGGACATACTGATGACAATAGTGAGGAGAGCGATGGACACAAGGAAGTAATGCCTCATCGAAATACTCGACATAGACGAATACTGCCCCCCCCGTGATTGCGAAACCCAGCGAGAAGGGATGATGGAGCATACCGAGGAGATGACGCCTCCGATTCTTCGGAGAAGTACCCGACAAAGACGGATACTGACCCCCTGCCCTGATTGTGAGACACCGCCTATGGAACCACGAGACGGGATAATGGAACAGACTGGTAGTAATGATGGTGGTAATGAAGAAAACAGCAATGAGGAAGTGCTTCTTCGAAGGAGTACCCGCCAACGACGATTGCCCGCATGTCCTGTTTGTGATCATGAGATCAGGGGGGAGTGTGGAGAAATGCGTGACTTACCTGGATAGACCACGTGCGGGTCGGTCACCAAAAATAAATAAAAAGAAAGAAAAGAAATGGTCAAGACTCTTATTTATAGAGTAGTGATCACGTGAGTTAGAAGAATATGCAAATAGAGGTGAACGATTTTGCGATATAAAAAGCCTGTGTTGTTAAGAGGAGGGGCAGACTGTTGGCAGAAGTCAGTGCTGTCAGACGTGCTTTAGAGTTTTGTTATTATATGCTGTGTTCGATTGTTGGGAGAGAGAAAAGAGAAGAGGAGGAACCAAGAAGACATTCTGCAGATACTTGACTTTGTGTTGGTTTTAAATAAATCGGTTGGTTAAGGGAGACTACTTGATGGGTTGTTCTAAGGGGGATAATCGTTACCGATATTTCTTCTCAGTTAGATGTATAACGTTGCCTTACTTTTTGTGTATTTATTTATTTGCTTATTTATTTTATTTTAGTGATATTATTCTCATACTGGGGGTATTTTATTTAATTCGTTATGTAGTGCATATATACTCATTTATGGATTCTTGTATCTTTGATTCAATTATATAGTAACTATAATTATTTATTTATATATGCAATGTGTTATGACGAAGTGGTTAGAAGTTATTTCGAGAGTTTTAGTATTTTTATCTTTATTTTTTTATAATGTATTTATTTATTTGAGTTAACTTTGATTTCTGTTTTTGGTGTATTATGTCTTATTGTTATTTGCGATTAATATTGTTAGGTTTCTTTGGAGAAATCAATTGGGTTATATTGGGGCATATACACTTATAAATTTGCATGAGTCATATACATGTAGCCGTGTAGCCCACATGCTCGCACCATCTAATTCATATATCTTAGGCTTGCTATTTAATTGTTAAACATTGTTATTATTATTAATGTGTAGTAATCCTGAATAGAGATTGCTTATTTATTATTTTGTATGTTTATTTATTTTGGTTTATTTTAATTTAATTTTGGATTTATTTATTTACTTTTTTATTTTGTTTGTTTATTTATTTTTTAATTGTATTATACAATGGTGGGATGGTGTGCATTAATTTAAGAATAAAAAGCCTAATTAATGTCGGCGATTAATCTTGGGATGTAATTTGGCAATCCGGATTGATTCTTTGATACGAAGGTTGCCAACATTGCGTTTGGTGGCTAAAATATCTACTCTGATGGATTTGTTAGTGTTGCCGCATGTGTGAAGGTGTTTGCAAACAGAAGAGGCTTGTGTTTCTATGCGTTCTTTTACTCTAATGTGCAGGTATCTCACTGAGCTACCGACGTATGATTGGTCACATTTGGTGCACTGTATGCGATATACTGTGTATGTACGGTCGCACATGTTAGTGGTGTTCATCGGGCAGTTAGTTAGGGTGCAGGGTACGTTGCTTAGGTGGGTTTTGCGTTTTGACAAATGTTGTCGTAGTGATGGCCCAGTGTGTATAAGTTGTATGTTTAGACCCTCTCTGTGTATAGCTTTGCGGATGGTTGTTGTGATCTTATCGTTTAAATGAGGCAGCTTTAGAAAGCAGGTGTTAGAGGAAGAATGTTGCGTGCATCTTCTAGATTTATTGAGGTTTTCAATGGTTGGTTTTGGGTATCCATTGGTTTCTAGAACTTGGTTGAATTTATTTGTGCAGGTATTTTTATCCACTTCGTTCCTGCATTTGTTGCGGATGTGCGCTATTTCATTCCTCGCATAGCTTATTTTAGCTTTACGGGGGAGGGCAGATTTATAGTGTACGAAGAGATCTCTACAGGCGGGTTTCTTCTAGAATTTGGTGGATATATTACCGTCTTCGGAGATCTTGAGGCTGAAGTCTAAAAGTGCCAGGGATCCAGAGCTGTCGAGGTGGTCGATGGTGAACTCAATGTGTGGGTTGGTGTTGTTAAACATGTTAAAAATTGAGTTTGCGTCCTCCCGGAAAGGTGTTAGGAGTAGGATATCATCAACATATCGCGTGAAGAAGGTGTAGGAGTAGCAAGACTTGAGGGCGCTGCGTTCGAGTTTGTCCATGAATGCGATAGCGAGTAGTCCTGACAGGCTGGACCCCATAGGCAATCCTGTGATTTGTTTATATGTGCTTTGTTTGTATGTGAAGTAAGTGTTATCTATTATTATTTCTAGGAGGTCACGTATATCAGTTCCAGTGAGGCCAAAGCAATAGAGGTTACAGGACGAAATGCAGTCGGCAATTATGTCAAATGCCGGGTATGCAGGGACAGATGTGTAGAGGGCGACGAAGTCTAGGCTGAAGGCGTATCTGTTGTGCTTGAGTTGTTCTGGTGAAAGTGAACGTAACCTAGAGATGACTTCATTAGCTGCTGACGTGTCCCAGGAAGGTTGGAAGAAGTGGTTTTAAGAGGTGGGAAAGAAGTCAGGAAATTTTGTAGAGTGGCCCTTCTTTGCTGGATACTATGGGTCTTATTTTGGTGGTGGGGCCTGTTTTATGGGTCTTAATGAGGTGGTAGAATATCATCCTAACATTTTTTTTTACAATTTAAAAGAAGCTTTAAACAAACTGCTAATAATTTTTACAAATGTTTTAGAGAATACAAAAATAATGTAAATGCGAGACAATGTTCCTATGTAGTGATGTTTGTGAAGCAGTAGATATACCCATGTTTAAGAAATCTAGAGAAAAATCAAATAATAGTCACATTATCCTATAATTTTCGATATGTATTCATCCCTATATATATATAAAATGAACAAGTTTTTCCCCTCTGATTGTTTATTATTATGTATTATTACTTTTATACACAGTTTTTGATTAAAATTAATATTACTTATTCTCAGATATTAATTTTTCATTATTTTAATCGAACATTATTTTTATATTACTTGATAGTAATCAGTATTTACAATTTATTTTCTAAAAAAATAAAAAAGAAGCTGAAATAAAAACAAAATATGGCAATTTATACATTATTTTACAAGACAGTAAAAAATGACTTCCGATAATTCCTCGTTTTGTGAATAATGCTTAATGTCATCTAGCTTTTTCTTTTTAGGGCTGCAATGGGATCCGTTGTTACTGCAGTCATACTATTTATTAGTTTTGCTGTTTTCTTGTTGGCCCTGTTGATTTATTGGTAAGTAAATATCTTTTAAACCTTTAATGATTTTATAGCTGTTTTTCTTTTTGTCCTCACTTAAAAACCTGACGTTAAAAAAAAAGAACACTTTTTTTCCGTCGTTTAGTTAATTAGACATAAACACATCATCAAGTTCAATTCACAATTTCTGAAAACACAAGTTCTTTTATTTTCTCATAAGAGCACGTTACATATCTGTTTCGTTAGCTACATTCAACAAATAGTAAAATATGTTGTTACTGTATTTTTAAATGTAGAAAACCTTTTAGACAATTCTATGGAGAAACTAAACATATTCAAACGCAATATTTACATGTCACCAACAGACAAATGCATACCTTGGATGTCCAGGGTTTATTCCTGTTGGTAGTCAGGTCCCCCTTTTTTAGTTATTTATTTCCCCTTCAGCTCTACTTTCGTATGAATAATTATTCCTTTTATTTTTTTATTTAATATAGTTTACCTCCTTAGATTTATTTTCTCCATATATCAATTATTATATACTAGCCGGGCACCCCCTCCCCTGCATACAAATTCAAATACGGCTGTTATTTTTGTTGTTGGTCAAATATTAAATTACTAAGGTCTGTATTGCCAAAATAGTTGAATCGGTTGTTTTATTTTTTTAATACGTGTAATAATATTATGTATCTCCAACGCTCGCCACAGGTTTAAACCACCCTTTTGTGTAACACTATGTAAGTGTAATTTAATATTATCAACCTAACATTCTTTTACAATTTAAAAGAAGCTTTAAACAAACTGCTAATAATTTTTACAAATGTTTTAGAGAATACAAAAATAATGTAAATGCGAGACAATTTTCCTATGTAGTGATGTTTGTGAAGCAGTAGATATACCCATGTTTAAGAAATCTAGAGAAAAATCAAATAATAGTCACATTATCCTATAATTTTCGATATGTATTCATCCCTATATATATATAAAATGAACACGTTTTTCCCCTCTGATTTTGACCTTTATAAGATTAAAAATCAAGACATTTCATGCAAATGTAATATGCACAAACTGCAACACAATATCTGAGGTGTGGTATAGGCCTATTACGTCTCCACTTCCTCGATAATCGTAGATTCCTTTATTTTTATGCTGAGATTTCACTGCCAAAATCGGATAAAATCAATGGAAATAGTAAAATCTTTTCGCTCTAATAAATTTCCCCTTCCCCACCACCACTTACACCGTTGTCGTATCGTTCACAAGGGAGAATTACGAATGAATACCGGTTTGGGTTTTCTTTACTTCGTAATTGCTTAAAAAAAACTAGAGTTAAATTTCAACGTTCCTTTTCGTTCCATGCTTTCAACTGGGCGAAATGCACGATGTACTTAACCGAATCGAAGGATTGTTTATACCAGTTTTTTTTTCGCTTTTCGCTGTGTTTTTTTTTTAAATTTTGTCTTTCCGAACACGTTCATTTTTTCCCTGATTTTTGCTTTTTATTTTTCCGATTTATTTTTTAAAGAAGTTTTACGTTTGTTCGCTGTTTTTTTTTTCTTTTTTTTTCTTTTGGTTTTGGTGATTTTTAAAAAAAAGTTTAACATCGTGTTTTTTTAATATTTAAACAGGGTTATTACTTCAATTATTCTTTACTTTACCCCCCCCCCCTTACACACACCTCCGAACAACCGGCCAACGCTGGGTACCCCCACTAATTATTAATAAAGATTTTAGTTCTCAGATGCATATGATCGCAGAGGTTATCGCGCTCTGCCATCACATGCATCCTCTACATTGGTTATGCAATTTTGGTACCGCGCTATTTGGAAATATCTTTTGCAGGTTAAATTCATGTTTCACGCTCTCCTCCTGAAGGTTAAAATGGCTTTGTAAATAAAAAAAAAAACAATACTATTTCAGCACGGTACCAAAAATGTATATGTACCAATAAAGTGTACTTTGTATTGTTCAACGCTTTTAATATAAAAAGAAAAACATGTACTCATTGTTAAACTTCAGTACTTCTGCAGTTTAAAGTCGTTTTTTTGCGATACTCGGTGGACCAAGAAGAAAAAAGTAAAGGAATGGTTTAAAAAGGAAAAATAAAAGAAACGCAGAGTATTATTGTGCCAACGTATAATAAAAATACCCAATCCCCCCATGTTAAGAACGGCTTTCGGAATAAACACTCCAAACCGCGAAATCCGGTCTTAACACAGGAAGTTTTTGGTGTTTTTTCGAAAGCTGTTCTTAACATGGGGAGGTTCTAAGAAAATATTTTGTATACACGAACAAAACCAAAAAAACGCACAAACGTGATTAAATTATACTTATGTAAATTTAGTGAAACATTTTAATGAAAAAAAAACAAATAAAAATAAAAAACAAAGGAAACGTAATGATATTTTAGTGAAAGCGAATTACTATATCGTTATATCTCTTACAAAACTAAAATCTAATTATGAATTCTTTTTACGAGTGTCTTTCACTGTAACTGAAGTAAATAGTTTATGAAATGTAAATAATTAAATAACGGAAGGTATTTGTAAAGGAAAACATTTATTGTCTTCTAAAGTATAAATATATAATAACGCAGTAATTCATTTTTGGCACGTCAACATACCAAGAAGTGTTACATATATGAATTGCTATGCTCGTCTTGGTAGTATAAACGGAAAGTTATTTCGTTTAATATGAATACGATATAGTTTATTGTTTATAATACAGATTTGTTTATTTACAATTTACACTTCAACAGTAACAGCGGTGGAGTTTAGTGGAAGAGGGTGGGTCGCAGAACTTTGTGTCAACCTGTATTTTCGCTTTGTGTCCATCTCCCCTGTTTTCGCTCTTTTATTTATATCACTTTGACCCGGTGACCTTTTTCTCACCACGTGTTTTATTGTTTTGCAACTCTCTAGGTCATGTTTATTGTACTTTGTGCTGGTTTTGGTCTAACCCATTTAATATCGGGTAGCTTTCTAGGCTGATTGACGTAATATTAACACACTCCCAGGTATCATGGATATAGGTCGCTTTAAATCCCGGGATTTCCCATTGTGTTCTTTGATCGCCTGGACACAGCTTCGTAACACTATTATAGGTCACCTTTCCTGGGATTGATTATTGTGTTCTTTAATTGCCCAGACACCCATTCATACTAAAAATACCCCACGCGGTAAATTTCAATGCGTCATAAAACAATTTTCTAAAATTAAAAGCAAAAGTGTTTTCATGTAGGTGGTCATGAAGTATCGTCAGTGATTTATGTTTTGTTAGTTTAATATTTTTGAAAATAAATAGTAAAAGTTCATAGTTTCTAAGCGGAAAACTTTCGTCAAAAATAAATAAAACGTAAGACTATTGTGTACGTTCCAACAATGGCGGCGTGTTTTATAGCCGAATGCTAAAAATGTAGAATGAAAATTTTTCATCCAATCACCTCCGCCGGATATGTCGAAAGGAGAAAACATTATTTGTCTCGGATTTAAGGAGTAATAATATGCGTATGTGTTGGGAATCTAAATTCAGTTAAGGACGGTTACCACCCAGGAAAATGAGCAAAATCTATAAAAGAACGCGGTGTAGAAGGGTGAAATTTTAGCTACTTTCTCTGTAGTTCAGTACGATGATGGTCATCGCGTTTCTCGAACTTAATGTAATTTTTTAATATAACGAAATGAATGAAATTGTGGTCTTTAGCTAGATAACGTAATGGTTAATGATGTAAACATATTATTTTTTTATGTGCCATCTGGTGTTGTCAACCTAAAGTAGTTTCGTTCAGAGGGGGTAAATTGCGTCTCTTTTATTATATAACTAGCGAGGGGTACCCGGCGTTACCCGGGTGTTTAGAGGTGTGTGTGCTCGGTCGGTGGAGTGGGGGATTAATCAAAACATAAGAATAAGCGAAGTAAATATTTTAAATATCAAATAAAAATTAAATATTATATAAAGAAAGTTAAAACATAAAAACATCGAAAAAACACACAAAAAACTAACGTAAGGCAAACAAACGATGTTAAATGTAAAAATCGGAAAAACAAAAACAAAAAGAAAACAGAAAAACGAACGTTAAAACTTCTTTAAAAAATCTGAAAAATAAAACTCCGCTAAAAAACACGTGAAAAAGGCTTAAATTACCCTGTTTCAATATTAAAATTTAAAAATCGAAAAAGCGGGAGGGGGTACCCGGCGTTGCCCGGGTATTTTTCGGTGTGTGTGATCGACGGGGGTTGGGGTTATTAATGCAAACCTAAGAATAAGTGAAGTGAAAAAACAGAAAAAGGTGAAAAACACGTGAAAAATGGCTTAAATAAGCTTGCTTCAATATTAAAATTTAAAAAATCGAAAAAAAGACATCTTATACCACGATTCGAACCCAACTAACTAACTGAGCTAAGACGACGTCGCCGAAATTGCGTCAGTTTTTCAAATCTTTAAACTAAATCAGGTAACGACGTCATTAGCGCATGCATAGAACCGAACTCGTCATGAGAGGACGGTTTTTGCTGCCCCCTGTAGAAAACTGCTTATTTCAGGGTGAAATAATTAACGTTTTTGGCCAATTTTTCGATATTTGTCGGGCGAAGGTTGGAAGTTAAAAATAGTACCGATCTGGCAAAAATCCGTGACCTGTGTGGAAAGTGTTTGCGAGACATACAAACACACATACATATACAAACACACATTTTCGCTTTTATATATATACTAGCGGAAGGTACCCGGCGTTTCCCGGGTGTTTGGAGGTAAATAAAAACTCCGGGGGGAAGGGTTGAAATAAAAAAAAGTTTTAGTAGGTGAGTATGGGGACCGAACCCGAACCCTTGAGGCGAAGTTGGAAATTAAAGTGTGAAAAAAGCGTGCGACGTTAACCGTTAGCCTACCGCGAGATACTACCGGAAACGCGTTTGAATTTATTTAATTACTTAGATTTGGCAGGTGCACGTTTTAATGACTTAATGAGGTCAACTTTGACTGCGGGATAGTATTTCATTTAATGTGGGAACGCTTTCTTTATTTTTATTTTCCCAAGATTTTGGTTCTGGGGTACAAGCTTCCCTTGTCCAAATTGAATAGCAATTGTTTAATATAAGGAAAATATTTCCAGATTGATCAAATCTGATTGCTTTCGGACATTTCCGGCGACAGCCGGAAAATACAGCCAGAATTAGTGTCGCTTTTATTATAGGAAAAAGCCCAATCCACATGCGGCGAGCGACAAATGTTGAATATTTATCTTCCCGAAGTCGAGCAAATTAAATAGACAGGCGAGCTCCGTTGTTAACTTGGAGATATTATGATTTATATGTGATATAAAAAGTTTAAAGAAGTTGTGAACCGACCGACCGCTTCTCTGAAAAAAGCCTTTCTTGGGCATACACAAAAAGCGAACATACATACACACATTTTCGCTTTTATATATATAGACTAGCGGGGGTACTCGGCGTTGCCCGGGTGTTTGGAGGTGTGTGTGTGATGTTAAATAAAAAAGAAACTGGGGGGGGGGTAAAAGTTGGTAGGATCGAACCCGAAGCCCTGAAGCGAAGTTTGAAAATAGAATCAGCCAGCCAGAATGAGTTATTGAAAGATGTTTGAATTTATTTAAGTAAGAACCAAATTGACAGGTGCGCACACGGAAGTCGTCGAGCGTGACGATGACGACGTAGCAAATAAGGTCAATGACAACGTTTACTTGTTATAAGGGAAGTCAAAATAGAAAACATAAAAACGAACGTTAGAATTTAAACGGGGGGGGGGTAATCAAAGCATCGAAGAAAATCACAAAACAACTAACGGAAGGCAAACAAACGATGTTAAATGTAAAAATCGAAAAAAAACAAAACAGAAAAACGAACACGTTAAAAATGGCTTAAATAAGCCTGTTTCGATATTAAAATTTAAAAAATCGGTGTGTACCCGGGTGTTTTGGGGTGTGTGGTCGGAGGTGGATAAGCTAAGTGAAAAAAAACAAAGAAAAAGGAACGTTACGTTAAAAATGGCTTAAATAACACTTTTTCAATATTTAAATTTAAAAAATCGAAAAAAGAAGACATCTCACACCACGATTCGAACCCAAAACGTTTAGATAACGAACCAACGCACTAACCAACTGAGCTAACGCGACGTACATGAAATTTAGTTTTTCAACTATTTAAAGTAAATCAGGTCATGACGTCATCTGACGCATGCGTAGAACCGGTCGTTGTAACGAGAGGACCGTTTTTGTTGACCCAACCTGTAGAAAATTGTCGATTTTGGGGTGAAAAAATTAACGTTTTTGGCCAATTTTTCGAGCGAAGGATGGAGCTTTATCTGATACCGAGTTTGTGAATTTTCGTCGTGTCTGTCGAAAGTTTTTAGCGGACACACAAACAGAATACAAACATACGAACATACATACACACATTTTCGCTTTTATATTTATAGATAGACTAGCGGGGGTACCCGGTGTTGCCCGAGTTTGGAGGTGTGTGTGCTCGGGCAAGGGTGGGGGTGTTAATCAAAACATAAGAATAAGCAAAGTAAAAAAAATAAATAAAAAAGAAAACAGAAAAACGAACGTTAAAACTTCTTTTAAAAATCTGAAAAATAAAGCGGGGCTACCAGACATTGCCCGGGTGTTTAGGGGTGTGTGTGCTCGGGCGGTGGGGGATAATCCAAACATAAGAATAAGCGAAGTAAATATTTTTAAATCTATAAATATAAAAACGAAAATTTGTGTATGTATGTGTGTTTGTTTTTTTGTTTGTATGTATGTGTGTTTATGTCTGCTGAAAACTTTCAATAGACAGAACAAAAATTCACAAATGTGGTCTCATATGAAAGCCCCACTCTTCGCTAGACAAATATCAAAAATCTGGCCAAAAACGTTAATTTTTTCACCGTGAAATCAGCACTTTTCTACAGGGAGCAGCAAAAAACCATCCTCTCGTGACGATGTCGCTTCTACGCATGCGTCATACGACGTCGTAACCTGATTTAGTTTAAAGATTTAAACAATGACCTAATTTAGTGTACGTCGTCTTAGGTCAGTTGGTTAGAGCGCTGGGTCCTTATCTAAGCGTTTTAGGTTCGAATCGTGATGTGGGATCTCTTTTTTTTATTTTAATATTGAAGCAAGGTTATTTAAGCCATTTTCACTTTACGTTCGTTTTTCTGTTGTTTTTTTACTTCGCTTATTCTTAGGTTTTCATTAACACCCCCCACCTCCGACCGACCACACACACCCAAAAACACTCGGGCAACGCCGGGTACCCACCGATTTTTTTAAATTTTAATATTGAAACAGGCTTATTAAAGCCATTTTTCACTTATTTGTCTGTCAATACTGAAACAGCCGTACTTTCGTATTTATAATAACTCTATTTTCATGTTATTTAATTTGCCACCTCAAGTGTATTTTATCCATTTATTCCTTATTGTATATTATTATCAATTTAAAATTTTCCTGTTTATTTGTATATACGTTAGGACACCCAAGGGAGATGAGTATAATTAACTTTGCCTATATATCCTTTACTTAATTATTTCCCTTCACTCATTTCTCATATATTAACTTTTGCTGGCTAATGTTTGGATTGTTTTTCCTTTTGCTTTATGTATTTTTATTTTTTATCTTTTATTTTTACCATTGCATTTCTATAGTGTCTAGCTAAAATATTTCCTTTTTATATTATCTATTTTTTATGTATCTTGATTTCTAGTTATCTAATTGTTATACTTATATGGCGTTTCAAGGAAATATTGATTTAAGAAATTCATTGTTATCAATGCTTTACTGTGTCTAGTTCACCATCATTCCTTTAACTGTTACTAAAATTCTTTAATATAATCTAATGTTTTAGGTATTTCTTATTTGTTTTCGTTATCTTCGTATCAGGATTTTTTTTTTTTTTAATTCAGAGTAAATGTATATTTTTACTGTTAAAATGAAGTTTACAATAGTTCAGTGGTTAACGACACGGACTGACAAACCGAGTGTCCCAAGTTCGAATTCTATTTATTTCACTAAAATGACTTTCATTTATGATGTTGGCAACTTTCACGTGGTCTTTTCTGTAAGTACCCAATACATTTCAAGAACTAATTCTGACTAGAAAAATATCTGAGAAACCAATGCTAACAATAGAATCTTCGAATTCATATGATGCCATGAAGATTCCTGTAAGAATTATCTTGCAGGTTAAAATTATCTATATACTAGCAGCCCCCCCGGCGTTGTCCGGTCATAAAATACGCATAAATATGATATTTTAATTCATATAAAAACTGAGACATGTGGATACAATTATTATTTTTTCTACACAAGTAAGTAAAAAAATACTCGAGCTGAGATTGAAACGAAAACCTTAATACAGTGAGTAAAGTACGATAACAATTAGGCCAGCCTGACATACCGGTTTTTCAATGTTGACCCGTTAGCAACACTTTTTCCAAACAAAAACAAATTAAAAAGTGTTCCACATGTCTGAATACTCTATATACCAAATGTAAGTCTGTAGATCAAAACTTCGTTCAGTATATAGGTTAGGAAAGATCGTCATGCATATTCTCACTTTTATAGATATATAGATTAATACCTTAGGACCTTTAACATACGTAGGTGTGTTACGGTTTTTAGATTATGACTTATTCGATCATGAGATCCTATTTATTAAAAAGGAGGACAGAAGGCAATAACATAATGCAAACATTAAATTAGTATATAGATACGCTAATTTAATTTTCGTAATATGTTATCATCTTTCATCCTCTTTTTTAATAAATAGGATCTCCCGATCTCAGAAGACTCAATGAAAAAAAAAAAAAAGATGGTGTTGTTGTTGAGTTGCGTGTGAAACTGAAATATACCTTCTTCGTTTTCCAGCTAGGATCAAAGGTTAATATCTGTTTTGTATAATGATATCGTTGGATTTCTGCTCGCATCGGGCGTCTATACAATGGAAATATGTCACAGACATCTATAAGAATATTGGAGATGAACTGTAACAACCAGATATATTCTGACACTACATTAACCAGATTACTTAGGTTAATACTGTTACAGTTTTAACAAAAGGGTTACAATAATATCTAGGGGAGTCTCCATTTAGGTTGAACTTCAACTAAATGCATAGCAGCAATATATTACACATGGAAGATGCCGCTGTGGAATTTCCACAGGTCCCGCTAGCATAATGCAGACGGAAGTCACATAACGATTGCATGCCGTGCACTGTCTTGTATCATGATTTACTTTTTTTTTTAAGGTCAAGACCCAGAGGCAAGGGAAATGTCAAGGTCAAGGTGAAAACAGGACACCATGCCTACCCTTTGAACATCACCAACTTGCATTTTGTTCTCTATAACCAGGAAAATCAACCCAGCCGGGAATTCCGTTTTTTCCGTTTTTTCCAGCGCAACACCGTCGAGAGCTTAGAAGTGAAACTACCTTCCGACTTCGGCCGGGTAGTCAAGATCAAGATATGGCATGGTTTCTTCGAGCACTGGCCCAGTTGGTACATAAACACCATCAGAGTTATAAATGATCAACAAACATTTGATAGCATTTTCCCAGTCTTCCGATGGATTCAATCAATGGCGTACTGCTGTAAAAATTCTTATAAAATAACTGAATTTGACACTCTACTGCCACAATTCGATCCCCATCCCGAACAACGTCAAAAGGAAATCGAAAGAAAACGAACAATGTATACATTAAAATACGAGTACGAAAATATACCAATGGTGAGTTCATATATTTAATGTTATTTTAATATTCCTAATGTTAGTCCTTTATGGTAATCTACAGTTGTAACAAAGACGTCCCTTATAAGATAATAAAGTATGGGTTGGTTAAGCAAGGTTACTTGCTAGAACAAAAGGTCGGCTTTGCTGGGTATGTTATGCAACAAAAAGCCAACTGGGGAAAATTGGACTACATTATATGTGTAAAGTGTCTTCGCGGTAATTTATTTATTATGAACCATTTTTCTTAACTAAGTAATATTACACCCAAGGAGGGTGATCAAACGTAGAGTCAATATAAAATTACTAGACTTTCATAAAAAATGCGCACTAATATATAATTAACATACCTTTTAATCTATTATTCAACGTTCTGGAAAGAAGACGTAATTGTTTGTTTGCTTGTTTTTATAATTCCATTTTCACTCCAAACAAGGCAAAGTGCCACTTTGGTGTAGTTGACTACTATCGGGGAGATAAGTGGTGGGGATACTATGTAAGGAGTTGAGCTGCAAGATGTCTGTTCACATTACACTTGAGCTTCTGCGTGTTAATACACTTTGGAGAGCAGACGCCCGGAATGGTGTCTAGCAGTTATGGAGAAGAAACTATCAGAGTAGAAGGCGTTTTACATCTAGGAATCACTACTGTGTAGGGTGGGATTTTGCTGCTTGTTGGGTTTGTCAGGGTTATTTAGGTTGAAGGGATACAAGGGTATGTTGTTTATCGGAGCATTCGCCATAAAATACTTGTAGAACAAGCAGAGGGATGCAACATTTATTCGATGGAACAGAGGTTGAGGGTTTGATGACAGTTCAGGTTGGTGACTCTCTTTTGAACCCTGTCCAGGCGTTAGAGACTAATAGCAAATGCACCAACCCAAATAACGATTGCAACTTTAACGATTAGATAAAGCGAAAAACGCTTTCGAAATTAATATATAAAGTAAAGGTATTATAACGAAAACTTATTTGAAAAAAAAACATTATTTGAAAGAAAAAACTTCCTAACCCATCTTATATATTTATATAAAACAATAATTTAATAAAAAAAAACGTTTCCTTTTCTTTTCTACAGGTGAATAAGTTGCCTTTTAATGAAAAATTTAGTCCGCGGTATTTGGTAAGTAAGAGTTCGTTGTATTTTTTCTATAGAATTGTTTATTAAGTTTTAAGATTTACCCGAAATGAGAGGAAACAAGTGAAGCATGCATGGTCCCTGTGTGTGCACAATGAACGAGGTACAAAAATGACTAAGTTCAGCATCAGCCCTCATTTAGCCCCAAAAGTCCGCAGGGGACATGAAATCCTGGTGAAAATAAACAAACGGTGCAGTTTTATGCCATATGTAAATTTGAGTTCTGCATCATGCAAAAAAAGAAATGGCTAAGTCCATCATTTGCACCCCCCCATTTAGCCCCAAAAGTCCCCAAGGCCTTAACATATTTTAATTTGAGTTCAGCCCGTGATGCAAATCTGCTAAATAGACATACACAGTAAATTTTGTACAAATATGATAAAATAGTCCCAAAAATTGAATGTTTTTATTAGCCCTAAAAGAGCCCTAGGCCACACGCAAGAGTTATCGCGAAGTATAGACAAACAAAATTATATAGAAACCAATTAGTTACAACTTTTTAGAAAGTTTTATAAAAATCTAAGGCATCATTTTTTTAATCGGTACAAATTTTAGGCATTTTAACCCGAAGGAGGAAATCGAAGTTTTGCCGGAAAATTCGTTCTGTTACATTTTTACTCATATCATGTTTAATGTTTGTGCAAAATTTCCGAAAATTCCAAGGCTTAGTTATTGAGAAAAGTGCGGACAGACGAACGGACGAACGGACAAGGATGAATTTACAGGTCCACCCTCCTTTTTTTTAACTAGTTCATATTTTCTTTTTATATACTTTCTTATAAATTACACAAAGTAGGAGCTGCCGAATATATATATATATATATATATATATATATATATATATATATATATATATACATACATATATATATATATATATATACATATATATATATATATATATATATATATATATATATATATATATATATATATGCAGGTTATAAAATAAAGTAAAAATTATAAACACAAAAAGACAGTCGAGAGTGAGACGACTCAAAGTAGAAATGCATATGCTGTCTGACAATTAGCAACTAATCAGACCTAGTATACAATTAAACATCATACGGGAACTATTAATTGTAAATAATTACAATATATAGAGAGGTTCATCTCTTATTCCTGTTTCTGTATATCTTACTGAGTATGTTTTTTTTTCTTAATTCTTCTTTCACAGCCCTTATTGCAAGAGCTTTTACTCTTACGTTACCGCTGATTTAATTGATAATGTAATAAAGTTTCTAAGTAACTTTTCGCTTTATCTTCTTATCTTATTCCCTGTCTCTGTTTCTCTCTCTAAATTTATACGGATATATATATATATATATATATATATATATATATATATATATATGTGTGTGTATGTGTGTGTGTGTGTGTGTGTGTGTGTGTGTGTGTGTGTTATGGGACGATACTAAAATCTTTCCGATTCCGTCCTAAATTTCCGATTCCGATAGGATTTCTGATTTAGGTTCTAATAACAAAAGCGCTCGCAGAAAACGCAACAAAATCATATAAGACTCCCGCCGCCCCTTTTGAATGACTTCATTAAATGTCGTCGACTTAAGTTCGTGTAAGAAATATTCCGATATTTGGAGTTTTACTTATCGCAGAGAACGATGAGTTTAAGATAAAAAAATATACCAAATTTTGTACTAAAAAATCAACTAACAATTTGTTTACGCCAGATGTTTTTTCTTTCTTTTTAATAATTTTGCGAAACAAAATCTATAAATAACAGACTTGTTCATTTTTGGTATCTTATGGACAATTTCTATAAAAAATACACGTTTGGAAACCCATAAATAAATCATAAATTCTTTTTATGTGATAGAAACTTCCGCATTTATAACGATGTCATTAGAGATACCGGAAAATTAAGTTAAGTTTTTATTCTTAAACCCTATTTTTTGTGGAAGTGGGAGGCAGAGATTTTCGTATGACGTTTCTAACACTTAATAAATATTATTATTGGCAGATAATTTATTGATATTTTTGCTATATTATAGAAAATATTTTTAAAATTAAAAACGTATTAATATTTAATAGAAAATATTACATTATATAAATATATATGTATATATATATGTGTCTGTGTGTGTCTGTGTGTGTGTCTGTGTGTGTGTCTGTGTGTGTGTGTAACATATTGACATTATTTTGAATAGTAGTAAATTTGATATTGTGGTGAGTGAAATGATTCTAGTTAAGAATAATATAGATAGTGTAAAAAAGAGGATGATAAACGATTCCACTTTCCCACACTTTTGATGTCCTTGTTCTATGTGATATTTTTTAGCAAATAAATAATTCAATGCGTAGTACCTGTTCTGATACTACACTTTATTTTTTCTGTCAGTGAAAAAGAAATCCCTTTAGATTGAGGCAATGTTTATTTTTAGCCCAATTTAGAATGACTCTTCTTGTAGAGTTGGACTATGTACCTTATAAACAAACCTTTTGTCTAAATGAGTCTCGCTGAGAAGATAACTAAAACGAATGATACATAAGTAATAACAAATTTAGGAAAACCCGCCCACGAAAATTCGTCCATAGAAAACTCGACTTTGGAAAACTTGTCCATTTTTGCTAGATAGGAAAACTAGTCCATTATTGAATAAATATCGATTGAAAAAAACATTTTATGACCATTTGGAAAGAGATGTTGTTTTTAGGAGACTTCACCCACCCTATAATATTAAAAAAAAAAAAAAGATTTACTTGTTTACTGTTGTTTTATAAAAGGTTAAATCGATTTTTCGAAGTGTTCGGTTTCACCTAGCTGGATATGTTTTTAGTGGTTTAACTTATTTTAAAGTGTTTATTCCGTTAAAAAAAGAGACTACGCTCCTCATAATATTTTTAGTTCTCCTAATGTATACTTTCGCTTTTCTCGCTCACATGCACTTATTCCGAATTCGTAATAGCGGGCCGACATTAATGGACTTATTTGCTGGTTTGTCTTACTTATTATACGCATAGATTCTACAAAGTTGGCAAAAACAAAAATATAACAAATACATGTTACCAAAGGCAAGATAAATTTCTTTCCTGCCTAACTGGACACGTTTTTAGTATTTTTTTTATTATTTTAAAGCGTTTAATCGATTCGTAAAACAGACACAGTCGATCGGTCGGTATGAACAAGAAAATGGCAGCGAAAACATACACCATAAATATTTGAAGTGCTGATTAAACATAAAATTAAACAAAATACTGTTAGAAACCCAATATACGTTAATGTGGAATATATTGTGTGAAAGTTCGATTTTATAATTTTTAAGACGACAATAAATGAGTGTAAATATAAAAAAACACATGGTTCTCTTGTAGAAGATGTCTCCCTGATTTCTACTGGAGCTTTTTCTCGTTCACATGTCCTTATTTAAAATTTGTAGCAGCAGGTCGACTTCAATAGAATTTTTTCTACAAAAAAGGTCATTAACAATGTGTTGTTTTAATGTTTAACAAAAGTTGTCAAAATTGTGGTAGAAACCCACCCAATAAATTTAATGGTAACATTTATTGAGTGCGATTCTACCACCATTTAGTTATACTTCTTATTTTGAAGTGATTATTGAGTCTTAAAATCATACCGGCCATTTTTTCTTGTTCTCTGGCAGCGTTTAACATTACTCGTTTTTCGAACCGAATAAATATTTGACATTAAATAAAAACAATAAAAACTTATCCTGCCTTTAATAACATTCGTTATATATTTGTTTTTGTAAACAACTTTAATAACATTCGTTATATATTTGTTTTTGTTAAAAACTTTAATAACATTCGTTATATATTTGTTTTTGTATACAACTTTAATAACATTCGTTATATATTTGTTTTTGTAAACAACTTTAATAACATTCGTTATATATTTGTTTTTTGTTAACAACTTTAATAACATTCATTATATATTTGTTTTTGTTAACAACTTTATTAACATTCGGTATATGTTTGTTTTTTATTAACAACTTTAATAGCACTCGTTATATATTTGCTTTCTGTTAACAACTTTAACATTCGTTATATATTTGTTTTTGTAAACAACTTTAATAACATTCGTTATAGATTTGTTTTTGTTAACAACTTTAATAACATTCGTTATATATTTGTTTTCTGTTAACAACTTTAATAACATTCGTTATTTATTTGTTTTTGTTAACAACTTTAATAGCATTGGTTATATATTTGTTTTTGTTAACAACTTTAATATTCGTTATATATTTGTTTTTGTTAACAACTTTAATAACATTCGTTATATATTTTTTTTGTTAACAACTTTAATAACATTCGTTATTTATTTGTTTTTGTTAACAACTTTAATAACATGCGTTATATATTTGTTTTTGTTAACAAATTTAATATTCGTTATATATTTGTTTTTGTTAACAACTTTAATAACATTCGTTATATATTTGTTTTGTTAACAACTTAAATAACATTCGTTATATATTTGTTTTTTGTTAACAACTTTAATAACATTCGTTATATATTTGTTTTTGTTAACAACTTTAATAATATTTGTTATATAGTTGTTTTTTCGTAACAACTTTAATATTCGTTTTATAGTTGTTTTTGTTAACAACTTTAATAGCATTCGTTATATATTTGTTTTTTGTTAACAACTTTAATATTTGTTATATAGTTGCTTTTTTCTTTACAACTTTAATATTCGTTATATATTTGTTTTTGTCCACAACTTTAATATTCGTTATATAGTTGTTTTTTGTTAACAACTTTAATAACATTCGTAATATATTGTTTTTTGTTAACAACTTTAATAACATTCGTTATATATTTGTTTTTTCTTAACAACTTTAATATTCGTTATATAGTTGTTTATTTGTTTTTTGTTTACAAGTTTAATAACATAATTATATAGTTGGTTTTTGTTAACAACTTTAATATTCGTTATATATTTGTTTTTTGTTAACAAATTTAATAACATTCGTTATATATTTGTTTTTTGTTAACAACTTTTTCGTATCTTTGCATATAGTAATAAAAACCCTTTTTTTTACTATTGTCGAAACTCCCAAAATACGATCCTCTCACATCGGAATTTTTTTGGTTCTCACGTAATACTCGACACTATTTCTTTTAACTGAATAAACGCTTTAAAAAAGTTAAAGCACTTAAAACGTAGTAAGCTAGGTAGAAAACGAACACTGAGAAAAATCGATTTATCTTTTTCAACACAACAGGTAGCAAATAAAAATATTTAAAAATATAGCGGAGTTTGTTGTTGCATAGGAGTACTTATTGGGGCACATAACGGAGACATGTAGAAGGGTGATTCATAATACACGAATAACGATAGTGATGATGAGGGAGAGACATTTATAACAGTTCTTATTAACACAGAGGAGGAGACACATTACTTGAGGAGGAGATTTATACAAAGTTCATTACACGATGGTGATAAAAACACAATTACCATTTTGTTGTGATGAATGACGTCACGAGCCAACAGTTCAAACATAGTTGGTGCCTTTATTCTTCAATCGGCCGATCGGTGATGCCATGAATTCAAACTTTGATTTACATTGTCTCTTTTTCCTCCCTTCGCTTCTAAGGGACTCTCCTCTCCAAACTCTCTCTCCCTCTCTCTCTATCTCTCTCTCTATCTCTCTTTCATCTTCTTGACTTTCAACTCTAACTCATCAACTGACTTTCAACTCTAACTCATCAACTTTAACTCATCAACTGAGCTCTAACATCGAACACGTAAATTCCTATATTGAGAAATCTCCTTTGTTTATGACGTCAGAAGTGTGGTTTCCAAACGTGACTAATTTTCACGTGGCTTTACATATATTGTTCCAAACACACTTTTGGCAAACAAAAGAATCCTCAATTCTAATTCTACCCTATTTTTAAACAATATATTTTAATTCGCATTGTGCCATCCTTTAACTGACATATTTAATATCCAGATTTCTAAAAGAATGGACAATCGACTCTTTTTCCGACATAAATAATATTTAACTTTTTCTAATAGAATTGACAATGGAATGTTTAACACTCCATTTTCCATTGTCTTAAACACTTGCCCACAGGGTTCGATTCTAGCCTTATCCTACTATTATTTTCACTTATATTGTATGCCTTTTACTTATATGAAAAGAGACAGCCCTTTCATGTAAAATACTTTATTTAAAATTTAAAAAAAAATGTACGCATTTTTAAATTCCAGTACATTTTTTTCTACATCCGTACAACCACTTGGCTAAGAAAGATCAGACACCATTAAAAAAATAAATAAATAGACTTCGGTAGTCAGCCCTTTTTCAAGTGACTCCATAATTGTATTTAGACCAGAATATCTATCTGATCTCCCTGGCATATTCCTTCGGGTGTAGGGTAATACTTCCTATGATTCATATCAACTGCTCCATCCCGCCACTTCCAATTGTGTTCTGATTATTTTTTCCACTAATTAGATTCTTGTTTCATTTTCCGACTATTTTATTTCTTTTGCGACATACATAAAAACTCATTTACTTAAAACATTGTGGTTGGCTTCTAATTATTAAGATATACCTTTTCATCACACTAATTCACTCGAATTTCTTTGCTTGGACTCTTAGAACTGGACAAAGATTTAGAAAACATCACTCTTTACTAAATAACCCCTATTCTCCGCGCCAAAATTCGTACGTGCGCACTGAATTTTAACTATGGCTGGATTTCTGTGATTTTTCTTTTTTCTTTTTTTCCAATAGAGCGTCCAAGATCCCAAAACAGAGATATCCCGCATACATTCATCACTAAAATAAAGTATAAGGTTCCATCTATTCTTCCTACGTACTAACGGCATATTTCACTTTTTCTCCCTTATTATAACTATATGTGATTTGCCCGTGGTACTGATTCTTATAGTCCTTTGGTACCCTATGAAATTATCTTATCTTTTCCGACGCCCGCCTTTTAAATTCATTGTGCCGAGACTTATAATTTGCTCGGAGCCGTTACGTGCAGCATGCTTTAAAACCTCACAATATCGCAGGGTCCCACCTGTATTTTTCTAACAGGGGCATATCTAATGCTGTCCCCTGGCAAGTTACTCTTCTTGCGAAAAATTTTATGAACATAAACAGAATAAAACAAGAAAAATTCTCTCTTTTGGCTTTATCACATCCGAAAACCTCTTAAAATACCCGTTTACGTAATTTTCTCTTATCCCCTCTCGAAAATTCTAACTTATTTCTAGGCCAACCATTCGTCTTAATCATCGTTTCATTTTTGTATTTCCTTACAACTTGTTTTTCCATTTTAATTTATCTACTTAATGACGACAAATACAATACATTATACATACATTTAAAACAATTTTGCTGAAGGTCTGACTATCCTTTATGTAAAATTTAAACTGTTTAGACTCAAAATTGGCTTAATAGTTTGCAAGAGACCGCAAAGGTAAGATTTCTTGAACTTTGACCCCTTGAATTCCAAATTTTCAGTAAAATAAACGATTAAAAAGCTATGTCTGAATACAGTATATGTAAAATATCAAATGTTTAGATCAACAGAGTTATTTGCTAGAGACCGCATAGAGCAAATTTTTTGAAACTTTAACTCAAATTTTGGTCCCTTAACATTTACTATTTTTAGCTCAAATCAAATTATAAAGTTAGATCCATGTCTAAGTAATCTATATCTAAAATTTCAAGTGTTTAGACACATAATTAGCGGAGGAGATTGGTAGAGTTCTTAGAGATCAAATCCTTTAACTTTGACACTTAACAGCAAAGTTGGCGGCCAAAACTCAATTAAAATACCCCGTATGTAAAATCTCGAGTCTGTAGACACAAAATTGACTGTTATTTGGTAGGGAAATGTACACAGACAGACACAGGCAGATGTTTTCACTCTAATAGATATATAGATAAATACATGAGCATGTGCTAGAATAATTCAATACTAAATGCAGAAATTCAAGTGTAACGTGAACCAACATCTTGCTGCCCAAATCCTAACATAGTGCCAAAGTAGTTACTGCCCCTGATAGTAGCTGCCCTACACCAAAGTGGCAATGTGCTTTGTTTGGGGTGAAAACGTAATAAAAAGACTGCATTATGTACAACGTATGAACTTCTATACTAAATGTACAACGTAAAAGATTCAATACTAAATGTACAAAGTATAAGATTCTATACTAAATGTACGACGCATAAGATTCTATACTAAATGTACAACGCATATGATTCTTTACTAAATATATACAACGTATAATATTCTATACAAAATTTACAGTGGATAAGATTCTAAACAAAACAAACAACATATAAGATTCTATACCAAATCTACAACGTATAAGATTCTATAATAAATGTACAACGTAGAAGATTCTATACTAAATGTACAACGTACAAGATTCTATACTAAAAGTATAATGTATAAGATTCTATACTAAATCTAAAACGTATAAGATTCTATACTAAATGTACAACATATCAGATTCTATACTAAATGTACAACGTATAAGATTCTATAGTAAATGTACAACGTATAAGATTCTATACATAATGTACAGTTGATAAGATTCTATACTAAATGTACAACGTATAAGATTCTATAGTAAATGTACAACGTATAAGATTTTATACTAAATGTACAACGCCTAAGATTCTATACTAAATGTACAACGTATGAGATTCTATAGTAAATATACAGCGAATATGATTCTATACTAAATGTACAACGTATAAGATTCTATACTAAATGTACAACATATCAGATTCTATACTAAATGTACAGTGAAAAAGATTCTATACTAAATGTACAACGTAGAGGATTCTATACTAAACGTACAACGAATAAGATTCTATACTAAATGTACAATGTATAAGATTCTATACTAAATGTACAACGTATAAGATTCTATACTAAATGTACAACGCCTAAGATTCTATACTAAATGTACAACGTATGAGATTATATACTTAATGTGCAGCGAATATGATTCAATATTAAATGTACAACGTATAAGACTCTTTACTAAATGTACAGCTAAAAAGATTATATACTAAATGTACAGCGAAGAAGATTCAATACTAAATGTACAACGTCTAATATTCTATAGTAAATGTAAAGCGGTTAAGATTTAATAAATAATATAGAAAGGATAAGATTCTATACTAAATGTACAACGTATAATATTCTTTACTAAATGTACAACGTATAACATTCTTTACTAAATGTACAGCGAATAAGATTCACTACTAAATGTACAACGTATAAGATTCGATAATAAATGTAGAGCGAATAAGATTTTATACTAAGTGTACAGCGAATATGATTCAATACTAAATGTAGAACGTATAAGATTCTATACTAAATGTACAGCGAATGAGATTCACTACTAAATGTACAGCGAAAAAGATTCAATACTACATGTACAACGTATAAGATTATATACTAAATATACAGCGCATAAGATTCAATACTAAATGTAAAACGTATAAGATTCTATACTAAATGAACAACGTATAAGATTCTATACTAAATGTACAGCTAATACGATTCTATACTGAATGTACGACGTATAATATTCAATACTAAATGTACAACGTATAAGATTCTATACTAAATGTACAACGTATAATACTCTATACTGAATGTACAGCGAATAAGATTCAATACTATATGTGCAACGTATAAGATTCTGTACTAAATTAACAGCGAATAAAATTCTATACTAAATGTACAGCGTATAAGATTCTATACTACATGTACAGCGAATAAGATTCTATAATAAATGTACAACGTATAAGATTCAATACATAATGTACAACGTATAAGATTCTATACTAAATGTACAACATATAAGATTCTATACCAAATGTACAGCGAATAATATTAAATAATAAATGTACAACGTATAAGATTCTATACTAAATGTACAACGTATACGATTCTATACTAAATGTACAGCGTATAAGAGTCTATACTACATGTACAACGTATGAAATTCTAAATTAAATGTACAGCGTATAAGATTTTATACTAAATGTACAATGTACAAGTTTCTATACTAAATGTACAACGTATTAGATTCTATACTAAATGTACACCGAATAAGATTCAATACTAAATGTACAAACAATAAGATACTATACTTAATGTAAGCGTAAAAGATTCTATACTAAATGTACAGCGAATAAGATTCTATACTAAATGTACAACGCATAAGGATTCTATATTAAATGTACAACGTATAAGATTCAATACTAAACGTTCAACGAATAAGATTCTATACAAAACGTACAGCGTATAAGATACTATTCGAAATGTACAACGTATAAGATTCTATACTAAATGTACGACGTATAAGATTCTATACTAAATGTACAACGTATAAGAATCTATACTAAATGTACAACATATAAGATTCTATACATAATGTACAACGTATAAGATTCTATACTAAATCTACAACGTATAACATTCTATACTAAATGTACAACGTATAAGATTCTGTACTAAATGTACAACGTATAAGATTCTATACTAAATGTACAGCGTATAAGATTCTATACTAAATGTACAGCGTATAAGACTCTATACTAAATTTACAGCGGATAAGATTCTATACTAAATGTACAACATATAAGATTCTATACTAAACGTACAACGTATAGGATTCTCTACTGAATGTATAATGTATGAGACTCTATACTAAATATAAAACGTATAAGATTCTATACTAAATGTACAACGTATAACATTCTATGCTAAATGTACAACGTATAAGATTCTATATTAAATGTACAACGTATAAGATTCTATACTAAATGTACAGAAAATAAGATTACATACTAAATGTACAACGTAGAGGATTCCATACTAAACGTACAACATATAAGATTCTATATTAAATGTACAACGTATAAGATTCTTTACTAAATGTATAATGTATGAGATTCTATACTGAATGTACAACGTATAAGATTCTATACTAAATTTAAAACGTATAAGATTCTATACTAAATGTACAACGTATAAGATTCTATACTAAATGTACAACGTATAAGATTCTATACTTAATGCACAGCGTATAAGACTCTATACTAAGTTTACAGCGGATAAGATTCTATACAAAATGTACAACATATAAGATTCTGTAATAAATGTACAACGTATAAGATTCTATACTAAATGTACAGAAAAAAAGATTACATACTAAATGTACAACGTAGAGGATTCCATACTAAACGTACAACGTATAAGATTCTATATTTAATGTACAACGTATAAGATTCTTTACTAAATGTATAATGTATGAGATTCTATACTGAATGTACAACGTATAAGATTCTATACTAAATGTACAACGTATAATATTCTATACTAAATGTACAACGTATAAGATTCTGTATTAAATGTACAACGTATAAGATTCCATACTAAATGCACAGCGTATAAGACTCTATACTAAGTTTACAGCGGATAAGATTCTATACTAAATGTACAACATATAAGATTCTGTATTAAATGTACAACGTATAAGATTCTATACTAAATGTACAGCGAATAAGATTCTATACTAAATGTACAACGTATAAGATTCTATACTAAACGTTCAACGTACAGGATTCTCTACTGAATGTATAATGTATGAGACTCTATACTAAATATAAAACGTACAAGATTCTATACTAAATGTACAACGTATAACATTCTATACTAAATGTACAACGTATAAGATTCTATACTAAATGTACAACGTATAAGATTCTATACTAAATGTACAGAAAATAAGATTACATACTAAATGTACAGCGTAGAGGATTCCATACTAAACGTACAACGTATAAGATTCTATATTAAATGTACAACGTATAAGATTCTTTACTAAATGTATAATGTATGAGATTCTATACTGAATGTACAACGTATAAGATTCTATACTAAATTTACAACGTATAAGATTCTATACTAAATGTACAACGCCTAAGATTCTATACTAAATGTACAACGTATAAGATTCTATAGTAAATGTACAACGTATAAGATTTTATACTAAATGTACAACGCCTAAGATTCTATACTAAATGTACAACGTATGAGATTCTATAGTAAATATACAGCGAATATGATTCTATACTAAATGTACAACGTATAAGATTCTATACTAAATGTACAACATATCAGATTCTATACTAAATGTACAGTGAAAAAGATTCTATACTAAATGTACAACGTAGAGGATTCTATACTAAACGTACAACGAATAAGATTCTATACTAAATGTACAATGTATAAGATTCTATACTAAATGTACAACGTATAAGATTCTATACTAAATGTACAACGCCTAAGATTCTATACTAAATGTACAACGTATGAGATTATATACTTAATGTGCAGCGAATATGATTCAATATTAAATGTACAACGTATAAGACTCTTTACTAAATGTACAGCTAAAAAGATTATATACTAAATGTACAGCGAAGAAGATTCAATACTAAATGTACAACGTCTAATATTCTATAGTAAATGTAAAGCGGTTAAGATTTAATAAATAATATAGAAAGGATAAGATTCTATACTAAATGTACAACGTATAATATTCTTTACTAAATGTACAACGTATAACATTCTTTACTAAATGTACAGCGAATAAGATTCACTACTAAATGTACAACGTATAAGATTCGATAATAAATGTAGAGCGAATAAGATTTTATACTAAGTGTACAGCGAATATGATTCAATACTAAATGTAGAACGTATAAGATTCTATACTAAATGTACAGCGAATGAGATTCACTACTAAATGTACAGCGAAAAAGATTCAATACTACATGTACAACGTATAAGATTATATACTAAATATACAGCGCATAAGATTCAATACTAAATGTAAAACGTATAAGATTCTATACTAAATGAACAACGTATAAGATTCTATACTAAATGTACAGCTAATACGATTCTATACTGAATGTACGACGTATAATATTCAATACTAAATGTACAACGTATAAGATTCTATACTAAATGTACAACGTATAATACTCTATACTGAATGTACAGCGAATAAGATTCAATACTATATGTGCAACGTATAAGATTCTGTACTAAATTAACAGCGAATAAAATTCTATACTAAATGTACAGCGTATAAGATTCTATACTACATGTACAGCGAATAAGATTCTATAATAAATGTACAACGTATAAGATTCAATACATAATGTACAACGTATAAGATTCTATACTAAATGTACAACATATAAGATTCTATACCAAATGTACAGCGAATAATATTAAATAATAAATGTACAACGTATAAGATTCTATACTAAATGTACAACGTATACGATTCTATACTAAATGTACAGCGTATAAGAGTCTATACTACATGTACAACGTATGAAATTCTAAATTAAATGTACAGCGTATAAGATTTTATACTAAATGTACAATGTACAAGTTTCTATACTAAATGTACAACGTATTAGATTCTATACTAAATGTACACCGAATAAGATTCAATACTAAATGTACAAACAATAAGATACTATACTTAATGTAAGCGTAAAAGATTCTATACTAAATGTACAGCGAATAAGATTCTATACTAAATGTACAACGCATAAGGATTCTATATTAAATGTACAACGTATAAGATTCAATACTAAACGTTCAACGAATAAGATTCTATACAAAACGTACAGCGTATAAGATACTATTCGAAATGTACAACGTATAAGATTCTATACTAAATGTACGACGTATAAGATTCTATACTAAATGTACAACGTATAAGAATCTATACTAAATGTACAACATATAAGATTCTATACATAATGTACAACGTATAAGATTCTATACTAAATCTACAACGTATAACATTCTATACTAAATGTACAACGTATAAGATTCTGTACTAAATGTACAACGTATAAGATTCTATACTAAATGTACAGCGTATAAGATTCTATACTAAATGTACAGCGTATAAGACTCTATACTAAATTTACAGCGGATAAGATTCTATACTAAATGTACAACATATAAGATTCTGTACTAAATGTACAACGTATAAGATTCTATACTAAATGTACAGCGAATAAGATTCTATACTAAATGTACAACGCATAAGGATTCTATATTAAATGTACAACGTATAAGATTCAATACTAAACGTTCAACGAATAAGATTCTATACAAAACGTACAGCGTATAAGATACTATTCGAAATGTACAACGTATAAGATTCTATACTAAATGTACGACGTATAAGATTCTATACTAAATGTACAACGTATAAGAATCTATACTAAATGTACAACATATAAGATTCTATACATAATGTACAACGTATAAGATTCTATACTAAATCTACAACGTATAACATTCTATACTAAATGTACAACGTATAAGATTCTGTACTAAATGTACAACGTATAAGATTCTATACTAAATGTACAGCGAATAAGATTCTATACTAAATGTACAGCGAATAAGATTCTATACTAAATGTACAACGTATAAGATTCTATACTAAACGTACAACGTATAGGATTCTCTACTGAATGTATAATGTATGAGACTCTATACTAAATATAAAACGTATAAGATTCTATACTAAATGTACAACGTATAACATTCTATGCTAAATGTACAACGTATAAGATTCTATATTAAATGTACAACGTATAAGATTCTATACTAAATGTACAGAAAATAAGATTACATACTAAATGTACAACGTAGAGGATTCCATACTAAACGTACAACATATAAGATTCTATATTAAATGTACAACGTATAAGATTCTTTACTAAATGTATAATGTATGAGATTCTATACTGAATGTACAACGTATAAGATTCTATACTAAATTTAAAACGTATAAGATTCTATACTAAATGTACAACGTATAAGATTCTATACTAAATGTACAACGTATAAGATTCTATACTTAATGCACAGCGTATAAGACTCTATACTAAGTTTACAGCGGATAAGATTCTATACAAAATGTACAACATATAAGATTCTGTAATAAATGTACAACGTATAAGATTCTATACTAAATGTACAGAAAAAAAGATTACATACTAAATGTACAACGTAGAGGATTCCATACTAAACGTACAACGTATAAGATTCTATATTTAATGTACAACGTATAAGATTCTTTACTAAATGTATAATGTATGAGATTCTATACTGAATGTACAGCGTAGAGGATTCCATACTAAATGTACAACGTATAATATTCTATACTAAATGTACAACGTATAAGATTCTGTATTAAATGTACAACGTATAAGATTCCATACTAAATGCACAGCGTATAAGACTCTATACTAAGTTTACAGCGGATAAGATTCTATACTAAATGTACAACATATAAGATTCTGTATTAAATGTACAACGTATAAGATTCTATACTAAATGTACAGCGAATAAGATTCTATACTAAATGTACAACGTATAAGATTCTATACTAAACGTTCAACGTACAGGATTCTCTACTGAATGTATAATGTATGAGACTCTATACTAAATATAAAACGTACAAGATTCTATACTAAATGTACAACGTATAACATTCTATACTAAATGTACAACGTATAAGATTCTATACTAAATGTACAACGTATAAGATTCTATACTAAATGTACAGAAAATAAGATTACATACTAAATGTACAGCGTAGAGGATTCCATACTAAACGTACAACGTATAAGATTCTATATTAAATGTACAACGTATAAGATTCTTTACTAAATGTATAATGTATGAGATTCTATACTGAATGTACAACGTATAAGATTCTATACTAAATTTACAACGTATAAGATTCTATACTAAATGTACAACGTATAAGATTCTATACTAAATGTACAACGTATAAGATTCCATACTAAATGCACAGCGTATAAGACTCTATACTAAGTTTACAGCGGATAAGATTCTATACAAAATGTACAACATATAAGATTCTGTAATAAATGTACAACGTATAAGATTCTATACTAAATGTACAGAAAATAAGATTACATACTAAATGTACAACGTAGAGGATTCCATACTAAACGTACAACGTATAAGATTCTATATTAAATGTACAACGTATAAGATTCTATACTAAATGTACAACGTATAAGATTCTGTACTAAATGTACAACGTATAAGATTCCATACTAAATGCACAGCGTATAAGACTCTATACTAAGTTTACAGCGGATAAGATTATATACTAAATGTACAACATATAAGATTCTGTATTAAATGTACAACGTATAAGATTCTATACTAAATGTACAGCGAATAAGATTAGATACTAAATGTACAGTATAGAGGATTCTATACTAAACGTACAACGTATCGGATTCTCTACTGAATGTATAATGTATGAGATTCTATACTAAATCTAAAACGTATAAGATTCTACACTAAATATACAACGTATAGGATTCTATACTAAATGTACAACGTATAAGATTCTATACTAAATGTACAACGTATAAGATTCTATACTAAATGTACAACGTATAAGATTCTTTACTAAATGTACAATGTATAAGATTCTATACTAAATGTAAAACGTATAAGATTCTATACTAAATGTACAGCGAATAAGATTCTATACTAAACGTACAACGTATAAGATTCTATACTAAACGTACAACGTATAAGATTCTTTACGAAATGTACCACGTATAAGATTCTAAACTAAATGTACAGCGTATAAGACACTATACTAAATTTACAGCGGATAAGATTCTATACTAAATGTACAACGTATAAGATTCTATACTAAATGTACAACGTATAAGATTCTATACTAAACGTACAACATATAAGATTCTATACTAAATGTACAACGTATAAGATTCTATACTAAATGTACAGCGATAAGATTCAATACTAAATGTACAACGTATAAGATTCTATACAAAATGTACAGTGGATAAGATTCAATACTAAATGTACAACGTATAAGATTCTGTAGTAAATGTACAACGTATAGATATGCATTTATCGATTAATAGTTTAATCGAACCGATCATTTAATAAGAAATCATAAAAATACTTAATGAAAACTAATATTAAATTCATGAACGTTCATTGTTAAGGACTGTACATATTACTTAATCCTCATTACTTAGTACATTATGAAGTTCATTTTAATAATTTTTAATTGTAAAATTTACTTTTTATATGTGTCAGTGCGATGAAAATCTTCATATATATGCATATATATATATATATATATATATATATATATATATGTATATATACAGGGTTACTTAAAAAACTGACGATATTTTATTGTTTTTTCTTAGAATTTTACAGTCAACGGAGAAAAAAGGCCAAAGACCGTAGTGTTTTAGTGTGATTTTTTGAATATGATAAACTACTTATGGCTAAAGTTTCATTTCATTCGGACAAAACACTAAGAAACGAGGCCTACTTAGAGTTGGGCCCCGTTTTGGGGGGTGTTCCCCCTGTATATATATATATATATGTATATATATATATATACATATATATATATATATATATATATATATATATATATATATATATATAACTGCATTATTTCGGAACAAGTTGTTGACATTTATGCAAATATTTTTGTTTTCTTTTTCGCAGATTCAATTATTGATGTCTACCATCTACGGCAAAATTCAGGACCTTCAGTCTTTTCTAACCCCTCGTCATTGGACTTCTTTAGATGACATAGATGACATGTATAGCCACTATTTAAAAAGACCTACAGTAAGTATAAGCAGTAACGCTCTCTATCTCTTTCTCTCGTCTCTGTATATACATATATATATATATATATATATATTTAGTAATGTGATTGTCAATTTAAAATTCAAATTAGAATTAAAAATTAATTTTTTTTTAATCCCTCGTCATTGGACTTCCTTAGATGACATAGATGACTTGTATAGCCACCATTTAAAAATACCTACACTAAGTATAAGCGGTAACGCTCTCTATCTCTGTCTCTTTCTCTCGTCTTTCTCTCTCTCTCTCTCTCTCTATATATATATATATATATATATATAGTAATGATTTAGTAATGTGATTGACAATTTAAAATTCAAATTAGAATTAAAAATTAAAAATCTGTTTTAATAAGAAGGAACAACAACAAAGTCAATAATATTGGGTAGGTTTTTTTAATATATGTAAAAGACACCATAAATACACCTAGCATTTTAAAGTAAGACAGATGTATCTGGAAAAAATTAAAATAAAAAGGAAGATATTTACTTGATAAGCAAATTAATATGGAAGAAAAAATAGATGCCCTTCTACAAGGCTCATGCAAAATAAAAAATGTAGTCTATAGCTGCAGAGTATCACAAACCCCAAATTTAATGAATTTAACAGCAACCATAACTCAACCACCCGATTAAATAACTACACCAACTTTAACCAATCTGCCAATCAAATACAGACTAACACACCACATACCAATGCACTCCCTAATCTAACTGAAATTAATTACATTAAACAAGACGCACTCCACTTTGGTTCCATATCTGGACTTATTAAGCAGAGAATTTCAACCCATAAACCTTCCTTTAAAAACCACTTCCTGTTGAACCAAACCACCCTATCCAAACGTATTTGGTGACTCAAAGATAAGAATATTTCATTCAATTTGAAATGGCAAATAATAGGATCATATAAAGCATATACACCAGGGGACAGGTTCTGTGCACTTTGTACACAAGAGACCCTAAAGATTTTAAAATATGACGATATCGAAAATAGAACTATCCTCCTAAATTCAAGAGAGGAACTTATTTCCGCATGCAGTCATAAACGTTGGTTTAAATTTAAGAAATAGAAACCACCATAAGTCATAAAAAATGTTATTTATTAATATTTAATATTGAAATTTAACTTTAACTTGAAACCCTTATTAATAAAAATTTTGATCATCAATATTATTATTAATATTAGTTTATCTGATATATGTACCATTATTGTATATTATTTAAATATATATTTAACCTTAACCTATACTATATGTATTAATTTCAATAAATAAATTATTAAATACTAAATTCAATAAATTCAAAATAGATTATAATATAAATAGAATAAAAACTAATTATCTCTCTTGGATTATTTAATTAGAGAAATAAGATTATCTCTCCCTTTTTCTTTTTTAAATATTTGCTTAATTTTAAATTAAGCGTTTACAAACATATTCTAACCGATATAAAATTTTCCATTGGCGTTCTTTTTGAAAATGCAACATTTCATGCGTTTATAAGCGACAATAAACATCCAAATGAATGCTTTGACGATAATTACGGTTTTCAAAAGGCGAAAAATTAAAAGATAAATGAGTAACTATATACATATATGTATGTATGTATGTATGTATGTATGTATGTATGTATGTATGTGCATGTGTATGTGTATATATATGTGTGTGTGTATTTGTATATGTATATATATATGCATGTGTATATATGTATTTTTTAACTTTTATTAGAAATGTATTATGACCTTATATTTAAACCAAATTCAGATTTATAATTTCATTCTATTTTTATTATTTATTTTTTATCCTCAACCCATATTAATTTGCTTATAAAGTAAATATATTCCTTTTTATTTTTACTTTTTTCCAGATACATCTGCCTTATTTAAAAATGCTAGGTTTATTTATGGTGTCTTTTACATATATTAAAAAAAAACTACCCAATATTTTTGCTGATGAGGAGACTTTGTTTTAAAAAAATACTATATCTCAAAATTATAGTCCGTGGCTTAATGTCTATCACAATAAAAACTTATTGACTTTTTTGTTGTTCCTTCTTATGAAACAGATTTTTAATTTTTTTATTCTAATTTGAATTTTGAATTGTCAATCACATTAATACATATTAAAGTAGCTCTAGGATATTTACCTATCGAGCTTATTATATATCTGAATTACAACGAACACTGTTTCTTTTCTTGTATTTTAATTAAATTAGTAATTTTACTATTACATTAAAATACATTCTATTCTTTAGACTACTGTTCTAATCCCTTATATATATATAATATATATATATATATATATAATATATATATATATATATATATATATATTAGCATTTCAGTTCGACATTGCCCTGGTGTTTGGAGGTGTATGTTGAGCAAAAAAGAAAAAAAAGTGGTAGTAGGAAGGCAGGCTTGAGTCCCTGCAACGAAGAAGAAAAAGAACGGGAGAAAAATCTAATGACTTTGCTCTTACGACCAGCGCCAAACCGGAAGTGACGTAGGTTTTAATTAAGGCTAGAAAATCGAAAGGAGAGAATGACTTCCGAAAATATCGGCGAAAAAGCGAACCACCCTGTAGAAAAGTGCGCAGTCGAAGGTGAAGATATTAACGTTTTTAGCTAATTCTTCGATATTTTTCGTCTGAAAGGTCAAACTTATAAACAATACTGATCTTGTAAAAATCCATCGCCTGTCGAAAGTTTTAGGCAGACATGCATAATAGATTTATTTAGGCAGGCATACATAATACATTTATATATTGGTAACTTATTTAGGCAGGCATACATAATACATTTATATATTGGTAACTCCAATTTTCGACTCAAACCGATTAAAAAGCTTGGCATATCTCTGAATACCTTTTATGTAAAATTTCAAATGTTTAGACCAGAAATTGCCTGAGTAGTTTGATAGAAACGGAAGTGGCCATTTTTTTTTTGTTTTTTTTACTTTGACTCCTATTATAGCCCCTTAACATTCATAATCCGTTTTTGGCTAGTAATTTGGCTGTAAAGGGATCAAAGTTCAATGATTTGACCTTTGAGAACCATACCAAACTCCTCTGCTAATTTTGGGTCTCAACACTTGTAATTTTAGATATAGTTTCCTTGGGCATGGATATTAATAACTTGATTTGAGCTCAAAACAATAAATTTTAAGGGATCATAATAGGGGTCAGTTAAAAAAATTGATCTTTTTTTTTTTGGTCAACATACATTTCCAAACACCCGGGCAACGCCAGGCTATAATGCTAGTGGTATATATATTAGTGTCCTGGCAAAAGAAAACAACCAAGCAAAACAAATGTAGTCAAATTCGGGCATATTTCATTGGTTTTAAAATATAGGTTGTTTTTTACCAATTCTCATAAAATTTTAACCATAGAATATCTTAAAAAAAGCCTGTAAATTTACATGTAGTTTCATTCCAGACAACTAAAGATATGAGCATACGGAAATACGTATGTCAAGCTGATACAAATGCAATGGGTTCATCATAGCACAGTCTATTGAAATACTTGAAAAAAAAAAGACACAATGATGCAAGGTTTAGGTGATGAGCCAGGGACTGATTTTGCTTGGTAGTGCGGCACTTAGTAAATTGAAGACTTGTTATTTATTTGTTTCTCACGAAATAAAATGTGACACAAGGTCGGGTTAATGTGGAAGATATAAGCTCCCCTTAAACTGGGCACTCTGCACAAATAAAATTGCCTTAGTATAGAAGGGTTCCCCCTCCATTGACTGAGGACAATTAATTTGAGTGCAGCATCTGAGCAGACATCACACTTCAGACACCAGTGAAAATGTCTGTGTGCGTGTGTGTGTGTGTGTGTGTGTCTGTCTGTGGGTCTGTGTACATTTCCCTATCAAATAACTCTGTCAATTTTTCGTCTACAGATTCGAGATTTGATATAAATAGTATTGTGATTTGTGAAAATCGTTTAAATCGGTTTTCGGCCATAAATTTCACTTTAAAGGGGTCAAAGTTTGACGATCTGACTATTGAAAACTCTATCAAACTCCTCCGTCAATTTCGTGTCTAAACACTTGGAAATTAAAATGTAGCTTACTTGGACATGGATCTAACTTTATAATTTGATGTGAACCCATAAAAATAAATGTAAAGGATTCAAAATTGGAGTCAAAGTTAAAAAAATTTGTCTTCCGCGGTGTCTACCAAATTACTCAGTAAATTTCTGGTCTAAACATTTGAAATTTTACTTAAAGGTATTCAGAGGTAGGGCAAGCTTTTAAATCGGTTTGAGTCGAAAATTTGAGCTACGACAGGGTCAAAGTTAAAAATTATTTACCTTTGCGGTGTCTGGCAAACTACTCAGCAAATTCTGGGTCGAAACATTTGAAATTTTATATAACGGGTATTCAGACACGCGGCAGGAATCTTAATATCTTTTGGGGCAAGGATTTGGCTGCCAACAGGTGAACATTTAAAGAGTTGACTTTTACAGATTCCACCAAACTCCTCCCCCAATTTGGGGTGTAAACACTTGAAATTTTAAATGTGGGTAGCTTAGACATAGGTCAAACATTTTATTTTGGTTTGAAACCAAAACAATAAATGTTAAGGGGTCAAAATTGGCGTCAAATTTTAAACAAAAAATACTTCTGCTATATCTACGAAATTACTCAAACAATTTTTGGTCTAAACATTTGAAATTTTACATAAAAGTATATTCACATATAAGGCAAGTTATGAACAGTACAAAGGGCTCGAGCAAAGCCAGGCAGAAATGCAAGTAGTAAATAAGGTTGGTTTTGAAAGTAATAGTAAATTAATAGGAAATAATTTTGTTTTTGAAAGTAATAGTAAATTAATAGGAAATAATTTTGTTTTTGAAAGTAATAGTAAATTAATAGGAAATAATTTTGTTTTTGAAAGTAATAGTAAATTAATAGACAATAATTTTGTTTTTGAAAGTAATAGTAAACTAATAGGAAATAATTTTGTTTTTGAAAGTAATAGTAAATTAATAGGAAATAATTTTGTTTTTGACAGTAATAGTAAATTAATAGGAAATAATTTTGTTTTTGAAAGTAATAGTACATTAATAGGAAATAATTTTTTTTGAAAGTAATAGTAAATTAATAGGAAATAATTTTGTTTTTGAAAGTAATAGTAAATTAATAGGAAATAATTTTGTTTTTGAAAGTAATAGTAAATTAATAGAAAATAATTTTGTTTTTGAAAGTAATAGTAAATTAATAGGAAACAATTTTGTTTTTGAAAGTAATAGTAAATTAATAGAAAATAATTTTGTTTTTGAAAGTAATAGTAAATTAATAGAAAATAATTTTGTTTTTGAAAGTAATAGTAAATTAATAGGAAATAATTTTGTTTTTGAAAGTAATAGTAAATTAATAGGAAATAATTTTGTTTTTGAAAGTAATAGTAAATTAATAGGAAATAATTTTGTTTTTGAAAGTAATAGTAAATTAATAGGAAATAATTTTGTTTTTGAAAGTAATAGTAAATTAATAGGAAATAATTTTGTTTTTGAAAGTAATAGGAAATTAATAGGAAATAATTTTGTTTTTGAAAGTAATAGTAAATTAATAGGAAATAATTTTGTTTTTGAAAGTAATAGTAAATTAATAGGAAAAAAATTTGTTTTTGAAAGTAATAGTAAAATAATAGGAAATAATTTTGTTTTTGAAAGTAATAGAAAATCAATAGGAAATAAAGTTGTTTTTGAAAGTAATAGTAAATTAATAGGAAATAATTTTGTTTTTGAAAGTAATAGTAAATTAATAGGGAATAATTTTGTCTTTGAAAGTAAAAGTAAATTAATAGGAAATAATTTTGTTTTTGAAAGTAATAGTAAATAAATAGAGAATATTTTTTTTTTTTGAAAGTAATAGTAAATTAATAGGAAATAATTTTGTTTTTGAAAGTAATAGTAAATTAATAGGAAATAATTTTGTTTTTGAAAGTAATAGTAAATTAATAGGAAATAATTTTGTTTTTGAAAGTAATTGTAAATTAATAGGAAATAATTTTGTTTTTGAAAGTAATAGTAAATTAATAGGAAATAATTTTGTTTTTGAAAGTAATAGTAAATCATTAGGAAATAATTTTGTTTTTGAAAGTAATAGTAAATTAATAGTAATAATTTTGTTTTTGAAAGTAATAGTAAATTAATAGGAAATAATTTTGTTTTTGAAAGTAATAGTAAATTAATAGGAAATAATATTGTTTTTGAAAGTAATAGTAAATTAATAGGAAATAATTTTGTTTTTGAAAGTAATAGTAAATTAATAGGGAATAATTTTGTCTTTGAAAGTAATAGTAAATTAATAGGAAATAATTTTGTTTTTGAAAGTAATAGTAAATAAATAGAGAATAATTTTGTTTTTGAAAGTAATAGTAAATTAATAGGAAATAATTTTGTTTTTGAAAGTAATAGTAAATTAATAGGAAATAATTTTGTTTTTGAAAGTAATAGTAAATTAATAGGAAATAATTTTGTTTTTGAAAGTAATAGTACATTAATAGGAAATAATTTTTTTTTGAAAGTAATAGTAAATTAATAGGAAATAATTTTGTTTTTGAAAGTAATAGTAAATTAATAGGGAAGAATTTTGTTTTTGAAAGTAATAGTAAATTAATAGGAAATAATTTTGTTTTTGAAAGTAATAGTAAATTAATAGGAAATAATTTTGTTTTTGAAAGTAATAGTAAATAAATAGGAAATAATTTTGTTTTTGAAAGTAATTGTAAATTAATAGGAAATAATTTTGTTTTTGAAAGTAATAGTAAATTAATAGGAAATAATTTTGTTTTTGAAAGTAATAGGAAATAATTCGGAAATAACTTTGTTTTTGAAAGTAATAGTAAATTAATAGGAAATAATTTTGTTTTTGAAAGTAATAGTAAATTAATAGAAAATAATTTTGTTTTTGAAAGTAATAGTAAATTAATAGGAAATAATTTTGTTTTTGAAAGTAATAGTAAATCAATAGGAAATAATTTTGTTTTAGAAAGTCATAGTAAATTAATAGTAATAATTTTGTTTTTGAAAGTAATAGTAAATTAATAGGAAATAATTTTGTTTTTGAAAGTAATAGTAAATTAATAGGAAATAATTTTGTTTTTGAAAGTAATAGTAAATTAATAGGAAATAATTTTGTTTTTGAAAGTAATAGTAAATTAATAGGAAATAATTTTGTTTTTGAAAGTAATAGTAAATTAATAGAAAATAATTTTGTTTTTGAAAGTAATAATAAATTAATAGGAAATAATTTAGTTTTTGAAAGTAATAGTAAATTAATAGGAAATAATTTTGTTTTTGAAAGTAATAGTAAATTAATAGGAAATAATTTTGTATTTGAAAGTAATAGTAAATTAATAGGAAATAATTTTGTTTTTGAAAGTAATAGTAAATTAATAGGAAATAAAGTAGTTTTTGAAAGTAATAGTAAATTAATAGGAAATAATTTTGTTTTTAGCAAGTAATAGTAAATTAATAGGGAATAATTTTGTCTTTGAAAGTAATAGTAAATTAATAGGAAATAATTTTGTTTTTGAAAGTAATAGTGAATTAATAGGAAATAATTTTGTTTTTGAAAGTAATAGTAAATTAATAGGGTAGAATTTTGTTTTTGAAAGTAATAGTAAATTAATAGGAAATAATTTTGTTTTTGAAAGTAATAGTAAATTAATAGAAAATAATTTTGTTTTTGAAAGTAATAGTAAATTAATAGGAAATAATTTTGTTTTTGAAAGTGATAGTAAATTAATAGGAAATAATTTTGTTTTTGAAAGTAATAGTAAATTAATAGTAATAATTTTGTTTTTGAAAGTAATAGTAAATTAATAGGAAATCATTCTGTTTTTGAAAGTAATAGTAAATTAATAGGAAATCATTTTGTTTTTGAAAGTAATAGTAAATTAATAGGAAATAATTTTGTTTTTGAAAGTAATAGTAAATTAATAGGAAATAATTTTGTTTTTGAAAGTAATAGTAAATTAATAGGAAATAATTTTGTTTTTGAAAGTAATAGTAAATTAATAGGAAATAATTTTGTTTTTGAAAGTAATAGTAAATTAGTAGGAAATAATTTTGTTTTTGAAAGTAATAGTAAATTAATAGGAAATAATTTTGTTTTTGAAAGTAATAGTAAATTAATAGGAAATAATTTTGTTTTTGAAAGTAATAGTAAATTAATAGGAAAAATTTTGTTTTTGAAAGTAATAGTAAATTAATAGGAAATAATTTTGTTTTTGAAAGTAATAGAAAATTAATAGGAAATAATTTTGTTTTTGAAAGTAATAGTAAATTAATAGGAAATAATTTTGTTTTTGAAAGTAATAGTAAATTAATAAGGAATAATTTTGTCTTTGAAAGTAATAGTAAATTAATAGGAAATAATTTTGTTTTTGAATGTAATAGTAAATTAATAGGAAATAATTTTGTTTTTGAAAGTAATAGTAAATTAATAGGAAATAATTTTGTTTTTGAAAGTAATAGTAAATTAATAGGACATAATTTTGTTTTCGACAGTAATAGTAAATTATTAGGAAATAATTTTGTTTTTGAAAGTAATAGTAAATCAAAAGGAAATAATTTTGTTTTTGAAAGTAATAGTAAATTAATAGGAAATAATTTTGTTTTTGAAAGTAATAGTAAATTAATAGGAAATAATTTTGTTTTTGAAAGTAATAGTAAATTAATAGGAAATAATTTTGTTTTTGAAAGTAATAGTAAATTAATAGGAAATAATTTTGTTTTTGAAAGTAATAGTAAATTAATAGGAAATAATTTTGTTTTTGAAAGTAATAGTAAATTAATAGGAAATAAAGTAGTTTTTGAAAGTAATAGTAAATTAATAGGAAATAATTTTGTTTTTAGAAAGTAATAGTAAATTAATAGGGAATAATTTTGTCTTTGAAAGTAATAGTAAATTAATAGGGAATAATTTTGTCTTTGAAAGTAATAGTAAATTAATAGGAAATAATTTTGTTTTTGAAAGTAATAGTGAATTAATAGGAAATAATTTTGTTTTTGAAAGTAATAGTAAATTAATAGGGTAGAATTTTGTTTTTGAAAGTAATAGTAAATTAATAGGAAATAATTTTGTTTTTGAAAGTAATAGTAAATTAATAGAAAATAATTTTGTTTTTGAAAGTAATAGTAAATTAATAGGAAATAATTTTGTTTTTGAAAGTGATAGTAAATTAATAGGAAATAATTTTGTTTTTGAAAGTAATAGTAAATTAATAGTAATAATTTTGTTTTTGAAAGTAATAGTAAATTAATAGGAAATCATTCTGTTTTTGAAAGTAATAGTAAATTAATAGGAAATCATTTTGTTTTTGAAAGTAATAGTAAATTAATAGGAAATAATTTTGTTTTTGAAAGTAATAGTAAATTAATAGGAAATAATTTTGTTTTTGAAAGTAATAGTAAATTAATAGGAAATAATTTTGTTTTTGAAAGTAATAGTAAATTAATAGGAAATAATTTTGTTTTTGAAAGTAATAGTAAATTAGTAGGAAATAATTTTGTTTTTGAAAGTAATAGTAAATTAATAGGAAATAATTTTGTTTTTGAAAGTAATAGTAAATTAATAGGAAATAATTTTGTTTTTGAAAGTAATAGTAAATTAATAGGAAAAATTTTGTTTTTGAAAGTAATAGTAAATTAATAGGAAATAATTTTGTTTTTGAAAGTAATAGAAAATTAATAGGAAATAATTTTGTTTTTGAAAGTAATAGTAAATTAATAGGAAATAATTTTGTTTTTGAAAGTAATAGTAAATTAATAAGGAATAATTTTGTCTTTGAAAGTAATAGTAAATTAATAGGAAATAATTTTGTTTTTGAATGTAATAGTAAATTAATAGGAAATAATTTTGTTTTTGAAAGTAATAGTAAATTAATAGGAAATAATTTTGTTTTTGAAAGTAATAGTAAATTAATAGGACATAATTTTGTTTTCGACAGTAATAGTAAATTATTAGGAAATAATTTTGTTTTTGAAAGTAATAGTAAATCAAAAGGAAATAATTTTGTTTTTGAAAGTAATAGTAAATTAATAGGAAATAATTTTGTTTTTGAAAGTAATAGTAAATTAATAGGAAATAATTTTGTTTTTGAAAGTAATAGTAAATTAATAGGAAATAATTTTGTTTTTGAAAGTAATAGTAAATTAATAGGAAATAATTTTGTTTTTGAAAGTAATAGTAAATTAATAGGAAATAATTTTGTTTTTGAAAGTAATAGTAAATTAATAGGAAATAAAGTAGTTTTTGAAAGTAATAGTAAATTAATAGGAAATAATTTTGTTTTTAGAAAGTAATAGTAAATTAATAGGGAATAATTTTGTCTTTGAAAGTAATAGTAAATTAATAGGAAATAATTTTGTTTTTGAAAGTAATAGTGAATTAATAGGAAATAATTTTGTTTTTGAAAGTAATAGTAAATTAATAGGGTAGAATTTTGTTTTTGAAAGTAATAGTAAATTAATAGGAAATAATTTTGTTTTTGAAAGTAATAGTAAATTAATAGAAAATAATTTTGTTTTTGAAAGTAATAGTAAATTAATAGGAAATAATTTTGTTTTTGAAAGTAATAGTAAATTTATAGGAAATAATTTAGTTTTTGAAAGTAATAGTAAATTAATAGTAAAAATTTTGTTTTTGAAAGTAATAGTAAATTAATAGGAAATAATTTTGTTTTTGAAAGTAATAGTAATTTAATAGGAAATAATTTTGTTTTTGAAAGTAATAGTAAATTAATAGGAAATAATTTTGTTTTTGAAAGTAATAGTAAATTAATAGGAAATAATTTTGTTTTTGAAAGTAATAGTAAATTAATAGGAAATAATTTTGTTTTTGAAAGTAATAGTAAATTAATAGGAAATAATTTTGTTTTTGAAAGTAATAGTAAATTAGTAGGAAATAATTTTGTTTTTGAAAGTAATAGTAAATTAATAGGAAATAATTTTGTTTTTGAAAGTAATAGTAAATTAATAGGAAATAATTTTGTTTTTGAAAGTAATAGTAAATTAATAGGAAAATATTTGTTTTTGAAAGTAATAGTAAATTAATAGGAAATAATTTTGTTTTTGAAAGTAATAGAAAATTAATAGGAAATAATTTTGTTTTTGAAAGTAATAGTAAATTAATAGGAAATAATTTTGTTTTTGAAAGTAATAGTAAATTAATAAGGAATAATTTTGTCTTTGAAAGTAATAGTAAATTAATAGGAAATAATTTTGTTTTTGAAAGTAATAGTAAATTAATAGGAAATAATTTTGTTTTTGAAAGTAATAGTAAATTAATAGGAAATAATTTTGTTTTTGAAAGTAATAGTAAATTAATAGGAAATAATTTTGTTTTCGACAGTAATAGTAAATTATTAGGAAATAATTTTGTTTTTGAAAGTAATAGTAAATCAAAAGGAAATAATTTTGTTTTTGAAAGTAATAGTAAATTAATAGGAAATAATTTTGTTTTTGAAAGTAATAGTAAATTAATAGGAAATAATTTTGTTTTTGAAAGTAATAGTAAATTAATAGGAAATAATTTTGTTTTTGAAAGTAATAGTAAATTAATAGGAAATAATTTTGTTTTTGAAAGTAATAGTAAATTAATAGGAAATAATTTTGTTTTTGAAAGTAATTGTAAATTAATAGGGTAGAATTTTGTTTTTGAAAGTAATAGTAAATTAATAGGAAATAATTTTGTTTTTGAAAGTAATAGTAAATTAATAGAAAATAATTTTGTTTTTGAAAGTAATAGTAAATTAATAGTAAAAATTTTGTTTTTGAAAGTAATAGTAAATTAATAGGAAATAATTTTGTTTTTGAAAGTAATAGTAATTTAATAGGAAATAATTTTGTTTTTGAAAGTAATAGTAAATTAATAGGAAATAATTTTGTTTTTGAAAGTAATAGTAAATTAATAGGAAATAATTTTGTTTTTGAAAGTAATAGTAAATTAATAGGAAATAATTTTGTTTTTGAAAGTAATAGTAAATTAATAGGAAATAATTTTGTTTTTGAAAGTAATAGTAAATTAGTAGGAAATAATTTTGTTTTTGAAAGTAATAGTAAATTAATAGGAAATAATTTTGTTTTTGAAAGTAATAGTAAATTAATAGGAAATAATTTTGTTTTTGAAAGTAATAGTAAATTAATAGGAAAAATTTTGTTTTTGAAAGTAATAGTAAATTAATAGGAAATAATTTTGTTTTTGAAAGTAATAGAAAATTAATAGGAAATAATTTTGTTTTTGAAAGTAATAGAAAATTAATAGGAAATAATTTTGTTTTTGAAAGTAATAGTAAATTAATAAGGAATAATTTTGTCTTTGAAAGTAATAGTAAATTAATAGGAAATAATTTTGTTTTTGAAAGTAATAGTAAATTAATAGGAAATAATTTTGTTTTTGAAAGTAATAGTAAATTAATAGGAAATAATTTTGTTTTTGAAAGTAATAGTAAATTAATAGGAAATAATTTTGTTTTTGAAAGTAATAGTAAATTAATAGGAAATAATTTTGTTTTTGAAAGTAATAGTAAATTAATAGGAAATAATTTTGTTTTTGAAAGTAAGAGTAAATTAATAGGAAATAATTTTGTTTTTGAAAGTAATAGTAAATTAATAGGAAATAATTTTGTTTTTGAAAGTAATAGTAAATTAATAGGAAATAATTTTGTTTTTGAAAGTAATAGTAAATTAATAGGAAAAATTTTGTTTTTGAAAGTAATAGTAAATTAATAGGAAATAATTTTGCCTTTGAAAGTAATAGAAAATTAATAGGAAATAATTTTGTTTTTGAAAGTAATAGTAAATTAATAGGAAATAATTTTGTTTTTGAAAGTAATAGTAAATTAATAAGGAATAATTTTGTCTTTGAAAGTAATAGTAAATTAATAGGAAATAATTTTGTTTTTGAAAGTAATAGTAAATTAATAGGAAATAATTTTGTTTTTGAAAGTAATAGTAAATTAATAGGAAATAATTTTGTTTTTGAAAGTAATAGTAAATTAATAGGAAATAATTTTGTTTTTGAAAGTAATTGTAAATTAATAGGAAATAATTTTGTTTTTGAAAGTAATAGTAAATTAATAGGAAATAATTTTGTTTTTGAAAGTAATAGTAAATCATTAGGAAATAATTTTGTTTTTGAAAGTAATAGTAAATTAATAGTAATAATTTTGTTTTTGAAAGTAATAGTAAATTAATAGGAAATAATTTTGTTTTTGAAAGTAATAGTAAATTAATAGTATTAATTTTGTTTTTGAAAGTAATAGTAAATTAATAGGAAATAATTTTGTTTTTGAAAGTAATTGTAAATTAATAGGGTAGAATTTTGTTTTTGAAAGTAATAGTAAATTAATAGGAAATAATTTTGTTTTTGAAAGTAATAGTAAATTAATAGAAAATAATTTTGTTTTTGAAAGTAATAGTAAATTAATAGTAAAAATTTTGTTTTTGAAAGTAATAGTAAATTAATAGGAAATAATTTTGTTTTTGAAAGTAATAGTAATTTAATAGGAAATAATTTTGTTTTTGAAAGTAATAGTAAATTAATAGGAAATAATTTTGTTTTTGAAAGTAATAGTAAATTAATAGGAAATAATTTTGTTTTTGAAAGTAATAGTAAATTAATAGGAAATAATTTTGTTTTTGAAAGTAATAGTAAATTAATAGGAAATAATTTTGTTTTTGAAAGTAATAGTAAATTAGTAGGAAATAATTTTGTTTTTGAAAGTAATAGTAAATTAATAGGAAATAATTTTGTTTTTGAAAGTAATAGTAAATTAATAGGAAATAATTTTGTTTTTGAAAGTAATAGTAAATTAATAGGAAAAATTTTGTTTTTGAAAGTAATAGTAAATTAATAGGAAATAATTTTGTTTTTGAAAGTAATAGAAAATTAATAGGAAATAATTTTGTTTTTGAAAGTAATAGAAAATTAATAGGAAATAATTTTGTTTTTGAAAGTAATAGTAAATTAATAAGGAATAATTTTGCCTTTGAAAGTAATAGTAAATTAATAGGAAATAATTTTGTTTTTGAAAGTAATAGTAAATTAATAGGAAATAATTTTGTTTTTGAAAGTAATAGTAAATTAATAGGAAATAATTTTGTTTTTGAAAGTAATAGTAAATTAATAGGAAATAATTTTGTTTTTGAAAGTAATAGTAAATTAATAGGAAATAATTTTGTTTTTGAAAGTAATAGTAAATTAATAGGAAATAATTTTGTTTTTGAAAGTAATAGTAAATTAATAGGAAATAATTTTGTTTTTGAAAGTAATAGTAAATTAATAGGAAATAATTTTGTTTTTGAAAGTAATAGTAAATTAATAGGAAATAATTTTGTTTTTGAAAGTAATAGTAAATTAATAGGAAATAATTTTGTTTTTGAAAGTAATAGTAAATTAATAGGAAATAATTTTGTTTTTGAAAGTAATAGTAAATTAATAGGAAATAATTTTGTTTTTGAAAGTAATAGTAAATTAATAGGAAATAATTTTGTTTTTGAAAGTAATAGTAAATTAATAGGAAATAATTTTGTTTTTGAAAGTAATAGTAAATTAATAGGAAATAATTTTGTTTTTGAAAGTAATGGTAAATTAATAGGAAATAATTTTGTTTTTGAAAGTAATAGTAAATTAATAGGAAATAATTTTGTTTTTGAAAGTAATAGTAAATTAATAGGAAATAATTTTGTTTTTGAAAGTAATAGTAAATTAATAGGAAATAATTTTGTTTTTGAAAGTAAGAGTAAATTAATAGGAAATAATTTTGTTTTTGAAAGTAATAGTAAATTAATAGGAAATAATTTTGTTTTTGAAAGTAATAGTAAATTAATAGGAAATAATTTCGTTTTTGAAAGTAATAGTAAATTAATAGGAAATAATTTTGTTTTTGAAAGTAATTGTAAATTAATAGGAAATAATTTTGTTTTTGAAAGTAATAGTAAATTAATAGGAAATAATTTTGTTTTTGAAAGTAATAGTAAATTATAGGAAATAATTTTGTTTTTGAAAGTAATAGTAAATTAATAGGAAATAATTTTGTTTTTGAAAGTAATAGTAAATTAATAGGAAATAATTTTGTTTTTGAAAGTAATAGTAAATTAATAGGAAATAATTTTGTTTTTGAAAGTAATAGTAAATTAATAGGAAATAATTTTGTTTTTGAAAGTAAGAGTAAATTAATAGGAAATAATTTTGTTTTTGAAAGTAATAGTAAATTAATAGGAAATAATTTTGTTTTTGAAAGTAATAGTAAATTAATAGGAAATAATTTTGTTTTTGAAAGTAATAGTAAATTAATAGGAAATAATTTTGTTTTTGAAAGTAATAGTAAATTAATAGGAAATAATTTTGTTTTTGAAAGTAATAGTAAATTAATAGGAAATAATTTTGTTTTTGAAAGTAATAGTAATTTAATAGGAAATAATTTTGTTTTTGAAAGTAATAGTAAATTAATAGGAAAAAAATTTGTTTTTGAAAGTAATAGTAAATTAATAGGAAATAATTTTGTTTTTGAAAGTAATGGTAAATTAATAGGAAATAATTTTGTTTTTGAAAGTAATAGTAAATTAATAGGAAATAATTTTGTTTTTGAAAGTAATAGTAAATTAATAGGAAATAATTTTGTTTTTGAAAGTAATAGTAAATTAATAGGAAATAATTTTGTTTTTGAAAGTAATAGTAAATTAATAGGAAATAATTTTGTTTTTGAAAGTAATAGTAAATTAATAGGAAATAATTTTGTTTTTGAAAGTAATAGTAAATTAATAGGAAATAATTTTGTTTTTGAAAGTAATAGTAAATTAATAGGAAATAATTTTGTTTTTGAAAGTAATTGTAAATTAATAGGAAATAATTTTGTTTTTGAAAGTAATAGTAAATTAATAGGAAATAATTTTGTTTTTGAAAGTAATAGTAAATTATAGGAAATAATTTTGTTTTTGAAAGTAATAGTAAATTAATAGGAAATAATTTTGTTTTTGAAAGTAATAGTAAATTAATATTAATAATTTTGTTTTTGAAAGTAATAGTAAATTAATAGAAAATAATTTTGTTTTTGAAAGTAATAGTAAATTAATAGGAAATAATTTTGTTTTGGAAAGTAATAGTAAATTAATAGGAAATAATTTTGTTTTTGAAAGTAATAGTAAATTAATAGGAAATAATTTTGTTTTTGAAAGTAATAGTAAATTAATAGGAAATAATTTTGTTTTTGAAAGTAATAGTAAATTAATAGGAAATAATTTTGTTTTTGAAAGTAATAGTAAATTAATAGGAAATAATTTTGTTTTTGAAAGTAATAGTAAATTAATAGGAAATAATTTTGTTTTTGAAAGTAATAGTAAATTAATAGGAAATAATTTTGTTTTTGAAAGTAATAGTAAATTAATAGGAAATAATTTTGTTTTTGAAAGTAATAGTAAATTAATAGGAAATAATTTTGTTTTTGAAAGTAATAGTAAATTAATAGGAAATAATTTTGTTTTTGAAAGTAATAGTAAATTAATAGGGAAGAATTTTGTTTTTGAAAGTAATAGTAAATTAATAGGAAATAATTTTGTGTTTGAAAGTAATAGTAAATTAATAGGAAATAATTTTGTTTTTAAAGTAATAGTAAATTAATAGGAAATAATTTTGGATTTGAGATTGATAGTGAATAAAGAGTAATTAAGTTTAGAGTTTAGAGTAATATTAAATAAGTAACATTTAATGTTTGGTTTAAAATTATAGTGAATTATAAGTAAATAATTTTGGAGTTAATAACAATAGTAAAGTAATAGCAAAAAAAATTGGGGTTGAGATTAATATTTAATTAATAGTAAATACGTTTGGATATTGACAAATAGTAATTAAATAGCAAATAATATTGGGTTTGAGAATAATACTGAATTAATAATAAATAAGTTCGGATTTGAGAACAATAGTTAATTAATATCAAATAATTTTTGGTTTGAGATTGATAGAGAATTAATAGCAAATAAGTTTTTAGTTGAAAAAATAGTTAATTAATAGAAAATAATCTTGGGTTTGAGATTAATGGTGAATTAATCTATATATACATAAAATGAAAATTTCTGTCTGTCTGTCTGTCTCTCTGTGTATATTTTTCCTACTAAATAACTCTGTCAATTTTCGGTCTACAGACTAAAAATTTGAGATTAAGATTTGAGAAAATATTTTTAATCGGACTTCGGCCAGAAATTTTGCTGTTAAGATGTCAAAGTTCAACGATATAACATTTGAAAACTTTACCAAACTCCTCCGCCTGTTTCGTGTCTAAACACTTGAAATTTTAGATATAGGTTACTTGGACATGGATCTAACTTTATAATATGATTGGAGCTCAAAACAATAAATGCTAAGGGGCTATAATTGGGATCAAAGTCCCCAAAAAATTACCTCTCCGGTCTCTCCAAAATTACTCAGCCAATTTTTGGTCTGAACATTTGAAATTTTACATAAACTGTATTCGTACGTAGTTTTCAATGGGCCAAAGTTCAAAAGATCTTATCTTTGCGGTCTGTAACAAACTATTAAGCCAATATTGAGTCTAAACATTTGAAATTTTACATAGACGATATTCAGACAGGGAGCAAGCTTTGTAATCAGGTTTTGAGCGAAAATTTGGCAGCCAAGAGGTCAAAGTTGAATGAGTTGACCGTTTGAGATCCTACTAAACTCCTCCGCCAATTTTTTTTTTTTAACACTTGAAATTTTTCATGTAAGTTACTTGAGCATGGATCGAACATTTATTTTGATTTTAGCTCAAAACAATACATGTTCAGGGGCTCAGGATTGGGGTCAAAATTAAAAAAAAATGTACCTCTTAGGTTTCTACCAACTTTTCTCTATAGTAGTTAAGGAAACCTATTGTATGGAAAGGCATTACCGTACACATAAACACTTCTCAATATATACATATGCACATAAAGATATAAACAGTACATAGGCTCGAGCAAAGCCTGGCAAAACTGCTAGTATATATATAAAGTGAAAATGCCTGCGTGTGTTTGTCTGTGTACATTTCCCTACCAAATGACGCTGTCAATTTTCGGTCTAGAGACTAGACATTTGGCATAAGCTGTATTTGGATTGAGGGATTTTTTTAATCAGTTTCGGTTAAAAATTTGGCTGTCAATGGGTTCAACGATTTGACCCTTGAAAACTCTATAAAACTCCTATTCCAATTTTGTGTCTAAAAACTTGAACGTTTAAATGTAGGTTACTCTGGCATGGATCAAACTTTATGGGTCAAAATTAGGGCCACAGTTAATAAATATTGGATCTCTGCGGTCTTTACCAAATTACTCAGCCATTTACTGATTTAAACATTTGAAATTTTATATAAAGGTTATTCAGAGAAAGGGCAAGCATTTTAATCGGGTTGAGTCGTAAATTTGAGCTTCCAGGGGGTTAAAGTTCAAAATATTTGACCTCTGTGGTGTCTATCAAACTAGCCAGCCAATCTGGGTCTAAACATTTATGCATAACGGGCATTAAAACAGCGGCAAGCATTTTAATCAGTTTTCAGGCGAAAATTTTGTTGTTAAAAAGTCAAAGTTGAAAGAGTTTTCCTTTGCAGATTCTACCAAATTCCCTCGCCAATTTTAGGTCGAACCACTTGCAATTTAGATGTAGGTAACTTGGACATGGATAACACTTTGTATTTTCATTTGAGACAAAAATAATAAATAATAAATGTTAAGGGGTGAATGTTGATGTTAAAGTTTAAAAAAATGACCTCTGCGGTCTCTACGAAATTACTAGGACAATTTTTCGTCTAAACATTTTAAATCTTACCTATTCACACATAGGGCAAGTTATGAACAGCACATATCGCCTGAGCAAAGCCGGGCTGAACTGCTAGTATATCTATAAATGTGAAAATGCTTACCTGTTTTTCTATCTTTTCTTTACACTACCAAATACTTCTGACAATTTTTGGTCTACAGACTCGAGATATGACATAAGGGGTATTGAGATTTGGAAAAAATTGTTGTAATGCGTATTCGGCCAGAAATTTGTCTGTTAAGGGGTCAAAGTTCAAAGATTTGACCTTTGAGAACTCTACCAAAACTCCTCCGCCAAGTTTGGGTCTAAACACTTGAAATTTAAGATATAGGTTACTTGAACATGGATTTAACTTTATAATATAATTTGAGCCCAAAACAGTACATTTTAAGGGGTCTAACTTTAGGTCAAATGTTTAAAAAATGTCTACCAAATTACTCAGCCAATTCTAGTCTAAACATTTGAAATTTTACAGGAAAGTATTCCGACATAGGTCTAGGTTTTTAATCGTTTTTATTTGCTGAAAATTTGGCTTCCAAGGGTACAAAGTTCAAAACTATTTACCTTTGCGGTCTCTAGCAAACTATTAAGCCAATTTTGAGTCTCGACATTTGAAATTTTACATAAAGGGTATTCAGACTTTCAGCCAACTTTTTAATTATTTTGGGGGCAAAAATCTGGCTCTTAAGGGGTCAAAGTTCAACGATTTGATCTTTGAAAACTCTACCAAACTCCTCCGCCAATTTTGGGTTTAAACACTTGAAATTTTATATGTAGGTTACTTGGACAGGAATCAAACGTTTTGCTGTTTAATTTGATTTGGGGCCCAAAACACAAAATGTTAAGGGTCAAAATTGCGTTACAAATAATTTGACCATTGCGGTCTCTATAAACTTTTCTCAATGGTAGTTAAGGAAGCATATTATATATAGAGGCATTAACGTACGTATTCACACTTTTAATATATGCATATGCACATAAAAATTATGAATGGTGTATAAGGCCCGAGCAAAGCTGTCAAAACATCTAGTATATATATATATATATATATATATATATATATATATATATATATAGTCTTTGAAGTTTTTAACCTTTAAAACTATACAAAAAATATTTTTTATCATTCGTTAGAAAACCATCTTGTCGGTAAGTCATTTAATCACCTGCAATCACTGCATCAACTCGCTCTCGAATTACCTATAATACCAATATTTTATTTTTCAAGGGATCATCAGTTGTTTACCATGAAACACTCTTTCGGGGATTTAAAAACAAAACAGTATGTTACATCATAGCTCCCCAGCAATGTTGATCAAACACCACCACCCTTAATCTTAGGAAGAAGACATGTTACAAACATTTGATCCAATTTCCTATTCTTAATTGCAATTACTAACCTTTTCATAGTATAAAAATGAATTTCTTACCTGTGCGATTCATCAATTTCCACATTTAAAATGGATACATTTTTTAATTTTTTAATTTTTCAGTTTTGTATTTATAAAATAAGGATTAATCCATTTAACTACTTATCGCCCCCATTATAATTAATAGTTAGTATATTTACATTCTTATTTATTTAAAATTAGATATATAAAGCTTAAAAATATTTTTACATATATACATTTTTTTTTAATATATAAATTTATTATATGTAATTATAAATACATTTTATACATTGCTAATATAGTTTTGGATTTCCTTTATTAATATAGTCTGGTTTATCTTAAACGATTCAAAAGCATCAGGATAACGAACAAATGCTTTATTTAACTGTTTAAATATTTTATTTTTATCCCCACCTTGTTTTATCATCCTTATTACTAAGCTAGAAACTGGTGGTATAAAATCTGTTCATTTTAAAGTAACGCGAGCTATTCTCAAAAACTCTGACATAATGGTTCCATAAAACACAAAAACAGGGCAGGTGCTATCCTTATGGGGCATACGTACTATTTTAAAGGGGAATGCGTTTCTTTTATCAAATATTTTATAAAGAAAAATCCCATCCTCAATTTTTATATCTAAATCCAGAAATGTAGCCTGTTGTCCTCTATGTTCACAATTCAACTTTAAGTCGTTTGGATATATAAGATGTTTATTTTTTTCGAATTCATCATTATCGTTTATGCATATAAGATCATCTATAAATCGCCTACACCCATGAAAGTTATATGTTTTAGATATATCTGTTTTTAATAATGATGACACACACACACACACACACACACACACACATATATATATATATATATATATATATATATATATATATATATATATATATACTCGAGTCTACGTAAATACAAATTTGCCCAAAATGGTGCAGGATCCAATCCCATTGGGATACCTATCGTTTGGAGCAATATTTTATTTCCTATTTGAAAATAGCATTATTTAATAAGATGACTTACAAGTATTTTTAAAATACCTTTAGAAACACTAGTTTTGCTATTTTTATTTTTACACCAGAAAGCTTTAGAGTTTGAAAAGTCTATATATTTACCTTTTCCACCTTCAAAAACTAAATCTACAGTATCATTTAATTCTTTTATAAGTTTTTCGTGTGGAATTTTAGTATATAGCGTACTAAAATCATAGGTAGCTATAGATTTTGCTTTTATTCTGGAATTTATTTTATCTAATTTTTCTTTCACTGGTTGGGAATTATTTACTACCCAAAATAGATTTATATTACTATAGAATTTACTTTTCAGGTGAAAATTATTTATTTGATTTATAATTAATTTAAATATTTTAGATATAGCTTTACTTAGAGGTTTAGTGATGCACGTCTTTGAACATACAATAAATCTAGCACCAACTGGATTTTTATGCATTTTAGGTATCCAATACATACATGGAAGATTTTTGTGTTTATCTTCTAACTTTAATCCTACTTTTTCATTAATAATAATATTATTCAAAATAATGCTATCTAAATTACTATTACTTACTTTATAAGTATCCGAAACGTTTCCTATAAGTCCTACTTCTATCAATAAACGTTGTATATAATATTTTTTACATATAAAAGCTATATTGTTTGCCGCTTTATCAATCGGAACTATTACAAACTTTTCTTGAAGTATTTTAAGTTCCTCCCGTATTTCTGAATTTTTTAAAAGAGGGTCGGTTTTTCTAGGGTGTTTAATTTTTTTTATGTTTAACCTTTTCATTTAAGCATTCAAGTATACTATTTTTCCATGCATCAAACGTAGACTGTGCTAATTTATATTTCTTTACCATATACATAATAAAACCTTCTAGTGCTTTAGTTACTTCTTTAACGCATTTAGTGTAATTTAGGCATTTGGGTTCTCTATAATTTGGATCCTTACTAAGTAGTTTTCTTAATTTAGGATTATTTACTATATTTAAATCTCCTGTAATTACATGTTTTATCTCATTATTACAGAAAGGAGAGGGATCACATTCACATTCTGGAATATTTATATTATTATCATTTATATTTATATGTTCTACCGTTTTCTTATAATTAAAAATCTTATTGCGTATTGTTGTCCCTAATTTATATGTAACTATTGGTTTTTGATCTTTTGTCTGTAACTCATTTGGTAGTAATTGTATAGTTTTCGTTTATTAAATATTTTAGGTAAATTTACATCATCAAAACCTTTATTTTCATACAAAACTCCACAAACATTTTTAGGTTTCTTTTTTACATTGTTCACTGGTGGCTTATATAATTTAGTGTCGATTATATCTAGAATATATTCATACCATTGAATGAAATAGTCGTTCTTATATATCGTATCTGGTTGTAATAATATTTTAGATGCTATTTCCTTCAAAACTTTCTTTTTTGTTTGATTAAGCAATTTTCTTATATAATTGAACGACTCATAAATTTTATCAATAATGATATCTTTAATTTTACTAAAAAAATCCTCGCATGAAATAACTGGTTTTCTATTATTTCTATTAACATGAGTTCTATCTCTAATACCGTAGCGAGGCAAAGCTGGATATAATCTACCTATAATTTCAGAATCTTGTAGGTTATTTTTTTTTTACTTTAATATTCAAACCATATGGGAAAATTACTCGCATTTTTTTTTTAATTATATCGTCTTCCTTATCCTGACGCATCCTTAGGATATCGTTATCTACATTACCTAGACTATTATATCCATTACATTTAAATTTTTCGATTATTTGTACGGAAAAAGACGACTGACTACATGTTTCTTTAAAATGTTTAACAACATGAATACATCCCTTAGTGCTAGTCCTATGCAAATTCATGCGTTTATTTAGAGACATTACAGTTTCCCCTACGTATTGTAAATTACAGTTTTTACAGGACAACAGGTAGACCAAATTTTGGGACCTACATGACAAATCTTCTTTAGAATGATTTATAACAGAATAAATTTTATTAGTCACATTTGACATATTCTTTCGATGTTATAAGAATATTACAAGTTTTACATAAGGGTGCTCCACAAGGAGCAACCTTAAAATTATTTTCGGCCGAACAAATCCCATTTACCACTTCGAAAGAAGGAATTCCTACTTGTATATTACTAATGACAACGGCTTGACTCTGTCGAGACATCTCCGACCTCCTTGGGTGGTAACCCCCAGGGGAACTCACTAGTTCTGAGGACTGCCCAGACCTAGCTTGCAATCTAGTTTTAGTGACCATATTTAAAAAGTTATTTGATAATTATTTTTGTATTTTATCAGAAAAAAATCTTTAGTACTTTTGGTACCAGAAATATATACACACACACACACACACACACACACACACACACACACACACACACACACACACATATATATATATATATATATATATATATATATATATATATAGGGTTGTTGATTTTTTAATTTTTTATGAGCGATTCTGTGGTATTTTTTCTTCTTTCTTGTCACTCCCTGGGTGCTTAGTTTATATTCTAGTCGCTCCACATTTTGTAACGTATTATTTCTAATTAATTTATTATTTAAATATTTGTTTACATATATTTACGTGCATAAGATTAAGCTATCTATAAACAGGCATGTTTCGAGGTATCACTTCTGGTCAGTATAGATATACTTGTATATATATATATATATATATATATATATATATATCAGTATAGATATACTTGTACATATATATATATGTATATATATATATATATATATATATATATATATATATATAGTTATAAAGTTATTCTTTTTTTACGTAATTTTCTTAATATTAAATATTTTTTGCCACAGCCTGCAGACCACTGGAAAAAAGATGCATGGTTCGGTAATCAACGTCTGGTCGGATGTAACCCAAATCTCATTACTCTGTGCACGAAAATACCGAAAAAGTAAGTTTCATTTCATCCTATTTTTATTCACTCACTAGGTCTAACACATGTATCATCAGAGATTGTTTACCGGCAACAAACCATGGTGTTCCCTCTCGTCTAAATGACAAGCCTCCTCAGATTTCCAGTACTCCCCATGTCTTTCAACGACTTTTGTAAATGAATTTGCTTTACCGCAATAGCTACTTACTATTAATTTCTCGCCGGCAATGACCATTATACTTCACTGGAATTTGGTTGACAATAATCCTCCCTAAAGTCTCAGCTCTTGTCGCACTGTACTAGATGATGTTTACGTAGAGCTTTCTCTCCGTTTTTTTTTCTACCCACCTTGGCCTTCTCCATTTGTTGTGGTGCCAGTTCGTGCCGGCAATGCACTTATTTATGGAGTTAACGGGAACCTAGTTAACTTGATATGTTGTGTTGTTTTTTTTTCAGTTTTCTTTGTTCTCTGTGAGAGTGTGTTTTGGTTTTGTTTTATTTCTTCTTTAAGCTTCTGATTAGTATTCTTACTTTATCTGGGTTAGTTTTCACATTCTATGATTATCAGCCGTTTTATTATTGCTATCCGTTGTATCTTCTCTGCCTTTACTCCATTTCGTATTGGCAAATTTTACGGGATTGTTCCCAGTGCTTCTAAGGTTATTGATGGTTTTCTTTCATGTATCATATGCCTTTAATCTCTCTGGCCAGTAACGTGTATTTGCCTCGCTTATCACTCCCTTTGATGTCGATCCTGTGACCTACTGAAATGGCGAAATGTACGATCTGACAGGATTTTTCCTATCTTATTAATTACCATCACATTAAATTTCCTTCCTTAGAAATATTTATCCGTTTCTATATTCAAATCTTTTAAGATTTCATGATTTTTGTTTGCAAAGTTTCCAGTGTGTTTCATTCCACACCTGATCGTGTCTACTCTTATATACGTTTTGAGCTAAATGACTGAGTTTACTTATTATATGATTTATTTTTCGTCTCTTTGTTCACAAAGTCTACATTTGCAGTTTTGTCGTTTCGATTTTAATCTTGATATAATCTGTTCTAATCACGTTATTCTTTGCAGTTGTTAGTAGTGATTCAGTTTTTATATACAAGTCTTGTTTGATCAAGGAAATTAGCAAGTAGTCGAACAGTTATTTCGCTGGAAAAAGCACCGTGCATATACAAAATATAAAAACAATGGCATACGCAGATCTAACATTATAATCAATCAGTAAATCGATACAATGTTTGAGATAAACTTTTTCCTGGACGCTATGTGATTACAATTGAAAAGTTATGTTGTTAGAGTTTGACAAACAGCCAGTTCTTGGTATGGCCAGTTTAAGACAGTCTAATTGCGGGTGTTTTTCTCAAGTCTTTGTGTTGCTATTAGCACTTTTGTCTACTGATGTGCAAATAAATCCAACTCACATATATACTGAAAACGAGGCGAATGCAGCTAATTAATTAAGTCTTTTTTTTCTAGTTCCCACATGTAAACCACATCATCTTTTTTAACGTAGTCAGTTATAGACTCAACAATTATTAAATGTGTCACATTTGCTGATAAACTTTATTTCGTTTTTATTTCGGTATATTCGATTCTCTCCATTCCATTCTCATTGTCTACTCTTTTCCCTAATCATTAACTGGCTACAAAATCAAACACGTACTATTTGACAATTGTAATAGTTAACACTCGGTGGTCTTATTCTTAATATTATAAAACCTAATTTTATATCAAAATGTCGGTCACCTTCTAATTTGAGAATCGGTTAACGTTCACTGTCGATCATGTATATATTTTAATATTTTATTACATCTATTGACTGTACAACATGTTGTTGGTCACAACTTGGCATTATAAAATCTTTTAATTCATGTTTGTCCTGTTATTGTTAACAATAAAATCCTATAAATTATAACTTTTATTAGCACAATTTTCTCCCTGCACAATTTGATACAGTTAAGACTTATAGCGTTTAAATAAGTATCTATAAACAAGGATTGCAGAGTGAAATTATTAATTCCGTCTAAGCTGACATTTACTGGATCCAGAGTGAGCGGGAGAATGAGAAAGCTTACAAAATTGGTTTTAACAACTTAAAAACTACAATATGAACGCATTTCTATGTAAAAACTGTAAATCTTTGTGTGTATATTTACTCATATTTCTATATTCATTGAATGTTTGTAAACATATATTTAGGTAATGGCTTAAAAATGATATTTGCACAAATAAACTCTTAGCTGATAATTGTAGTTGATTTCGTTTTGGTTTTTTTTTCTGTTTATTTCAATAATACTGTCAGATATTCTTTACGATATTTTGCGCTGGCAGATCCAGATCCTCTTACCCAATTTTGCTGAAATAGCGAAGAATCATCATCATCATCATCATCATCATCATCATCATCATCATCATCATCATCATCATCATCATCATCAACGCTCTGATCCCCATCTGGCATCAATTGTGATGGATGGCTCTCGGCTGGGTGAGGCCCCGTGTTTTGACAAGCTTCTGGGTTTGACCTTTGCTCCTGACTTGAAATGGAACACGTACATCAAATCTGTTGCCAAGGTCGCTGTAAAGATGGTGGGATCCTTCTACCGCTCCAGAAGATATCTCACTACTGATGCAATTCTCTATCTATATAAAAGCCAAGTACGTCCAAGGATGGAATACTGTTGTCATATCTGGACAGGAGCTGCTAAAAACAGCCTATTCTGCCTTGACAGAGTACAAAATAGACTTCGTGGCTTAGTGGGGGAATCCCTTTTCTCTACCCTGCAACCTCTCTCCCATAGAAGAGACGTTGCGAGCCTATCCTTGTTTTATCGTTATTTCCATGGCAAGTGCTCGTCTGAACTCCAATCTCTGGTCCCCCCTCGCCAATCTTTCACGAAAAACACCCGTCTAGCTGAATCCACCGTGAAAAATTTCCCCCACTCTATATCTGTGCCTAAATCAAAACGCGGATTCCATGAACAAAGCTTCTTTCTTAGAACTGCACGCCTGTGGAACTCTGTTCCGTCTGCCTGCTTCCCACCGGACTACAACTTGGATATCTTCAAGTCCAATGTTAACAAATTCCTAATGAACCGCTCCCTTAAGTAAACACTTCATCAAATCTCCACACTAACGTAATGTACTTGCAATAACCCTTATCCCCGAGTTGCTCCCGGGCCTTTATAAGTGGTGATCACTGTGTAAAAAAAAAATCATCATCAGTAAATGTCGCACATTAGGCGTGCTAAATCTGTAAAAAATAGAAAGGGCACTAACCCTACGCGGGTTTAACCGGCTTCCTCCAAAAGAGGAAGTTCCATGGATGCGTGAAATTCACAAGCGGTCCCCAGGCGCATCTATCATATTCCACCAATTTAAACAGTATTTATTTACGTTCATATTTCTATTATATCAATTCCACCAATGGTATTTCAAATAGTATTTCATCACGTTCATATTTCAGTTGCATTACATTCTAACATTCATATTTCGATTATATTTTGTTCTGTGTTACATTTCAATTCCTATTAATAGTAGAACTAGTTTTATTATATTGTCTACAGATTTGGTGTGACAGAAGAAATGATGGAACCAGTTTTGGGGACGGAAACTCTGAAGGATCTCATCGCGCAAAAGCGACTATTCTACACAGATTTATATGAGCTTGATGGGCTTCATAAACACGAACAGTATGAGGTTTGCTATAGACATGCATCTATATTTTCACGCATATATATATATGTTATATCTATAATGCTTATTCATATATACTCATAGCTCAGTCGATAGGCATCTCTATTATTATGAAAAAAATTACTTTGTATGTGTATGTGTGTGTATGTTTGTGTGTGTGTGTGTGTGCGCGAGTTCCTTACTGATAGATCCGACACGGCTGAGTCTGTCTTTTGTAAATTTCTTACAAAGCTAATTTATGTATGTCAGTGTTTTTAGACATGTTTTGTAGAGAAATTAATCCGATAATTATTAGAAATCGAAAGAATTCGATCTTAATTATTGTTTATCTGTAAGAGATAAAAAAAAAAGAATAATTTTTACAGAATAATATTTTACGTTACACCAGCCAAGGGAGATAATAAAATTTCAGCAAATCATTTCTTCTTAATAACATAGATATAGGTTAGTGGTAGAGGATTCGACTGCAAATCAAATGATACCCTGTTCAAGCTCGGGTGTACCCCACCATTTTTAATGTATGTCATCAATTAGTTCAATTTAAGATAAAAGAAGAGGTGTCATTAAAAATCGCCGCAAATCATTTCTTCGTTTCCATATTTTAAAACTAAAAATTAATCAGAAGTGACTTTTTCTGGGCATTCATCGTCAATCCCAAATATCAGCTGACGTGATATTGTAAACAAACAGACGGAATTTAATGAACGATAATATCATTAATATATTTGATATATTTTTTTAAATTTGCGAATTAGTCCACCGGTCAAATTATTCCTCGTAATATATAATATTCAATAGAGGATTGATTCTATATATGCTTAAATTAAAATATCATGTTTAAGCAACGCCGAGCTCCCTGCTAATTATTAAATAAGCAAAGATTATAGATAACGAAAAACAAATAGTTTTATCATTTTAAAATACTTATTTCAAACAAATTCATATTTACCTCAATCAATGCACAATCTTACCACTCCTTTCATGTTAATTTTTAAGTGGCCGACCACTAAAAAAATCAATTTCATTAATTTTGATGAAGAAAACAGAAATTACATTTTTTTGTCATCAAACTGGTACAACGCATATACGTTATACTAGAATACCGCCCGGCTTTTCCCGATCGAAAGATACGCTTAAATATGATATTTTAATGTATGCAGATTTCGTTTTTATTCTTAGAGAATCAATTTGCTATTAATTATTATATTGTTCCAGATATATAGTAGTGTCCCCTCCTGGCGTGACCCTGTCATAAAATACACTTAAATATATTCATATAGGTTTCGTATTTATTATTTTAGAGTCGTATTTTATTTTTTTTGTTTGTTTTCCCCCCCTTTCTTTCAATTTTTTTTGATTTTTTTTTCAATGTTTGTTTTTTTCAATGTTTTTTTGTTTTTTTTCCCCTTTCTTTCAGTTTTTTTTTTGTTTTTTCCCCCTTTCTTTCAAACTAAACCTTACATGTAACTCCAAAATCCTAATGGAAATCTATCTGTAAATAAATAACCCCTTTTCTCTTGAACGATAACAATCTATTCCTTCCAACCTATCCGCCACTAAATTGTAGTGGCATCGCTAATCGCAATTGTAGTGGAATCGCTAACTTCCAGCCCCTAATCCCTCACATGCAAACTGTTTTAATAGCCATCTCTAAACATCTATACATTTCTACCTCTAAGGCATGCATTACAGCTCATTCCTATCCAGTAAGGGATTTAAGAGCCTAAGCACTCAGAGGCAGGTATTTAACAGCCAAAGTACTCAGAAGCAAAGCAATCTGCATTACATAAATGTCTCCTCGAGAGTTTTGCAACGATTAATACGTTATTGAAACGACACTCCTTGTTATGCAAAATGTCCCATGACTCTTACTTGAAAATACCTACAACTTCAACTCTATTCGCACCTACTGAAAACCTGCCCATATATCTATTCACCTAATTACGCATGACTCAAAACTTGCTGTCTTATCCATACTATATTGCACTTACATCTTAACCCTCCTATCATCTAAAATAGTTTGGGCACAACTCGTAGCTCAATTCTTAATACCTACTCATACTGTAACATTATCCTAAACCTAAGCTAACATCAATAAAATAAATAAAAAGGGTAAGACTAAAACCACATTATCTCCTCCCAAACAAGCCTTAGTCAAGCGCAGAGACACTATCACAGTGATTCGACAGAAACACCCAGCGGTATATCTTGTTTCCTGGCTAGGGCAACGAACGCCGTTTTTTCCCCATTCCCAGCACGCCCCACCCCTAAAACTGAACATTTGGGAGTGCTTGAGTATGAGATATGCCTGAGCAATTAGATTGGGTTGACCTTCTTCTAATGAGTTGAGGGTACCGGATTGACAGTTCCTGGCTGCTGTTCCCGACTGGTAGTACAGGAGCCTTAACTCTTTGGTAGCGCTTAGAGCGGCTGATCCATCAACAGTTGTATAATATCGGGTTGTTTGTAGTGCCATGTCGCGCATGGAAAGGGACCCTGCACTCATCCCCGGTGGGCTTTCCTGAGGCCACAATCCTAATTGGAGAAAGGTCAGCTGATGGTCTACTTGTGATGCATGTCTGAAGCTCTGCATAACCTCTTGTTTAGCTCCCCCTTACCTAAACCGAAACTCTTTAAAAAAAAATATGACGACAGTACAATCTAAAAATAATCTTAAACCAGGCTTAGGGTCAAACAAACTCAACTTGCTTCCTCCCTTGAGGCTTGCATTCACAAATATCCGTGGCCTTAGAACTAATTTAGCTGATGTTGAAGCATTTCTCTTAACAAATACCCCGGATATCTTAGCACTGTGAGACTAACCTACACTCCTCCATTCCCTCTAACCACTTTAACATGCCTGGATATCTCCCACTCTGCCGTAAGGACTCTGACAGACATATGCACGGACTTGGATTTTACATTCGTAATACTCTTCCCTTGACTAGAGAAACAAACCTAGAAACAGATGATCAAGCCTTTATGTGCTTTAGACTAAACATGCAACACAATATTAGCTACTATTATTTTCTCTACCTCGACTCAGGACTGCACCATAATAAACAAAGTATCTGACAGCATAGACACGGCACTGTCCCTCGACACTAGCGCACAAATACATGTATTTGGTGACTTTAATGTCCACCACAAAAACTGGCTTGGATTCTCTACTTACACAGATGCAGCGGGCAGTACAACTCATAGCTTCACTATATCTCACTCCCTATCACAAATTGTTACGTTTCCAACCCGTTTCCCTGACCAGGAAGAACAACACTCATCACTTCTAGATCTGTTTTTGACCACAGTTCCCGATGACTGCATAACAAAGGCCCACAGCCCACTCGGGAACGCTGATCATGCAGTGATAATGGTTGAAATCGCCCTAAACTCTAGACCCAAAACTGAAGAGCCAATGCTCAAAACAACGAGATATTATAAAAAGGCTGACTGGGAAGCCATCAGGCAACTAATTAGAGATACCCCATGGAGAAATATTTTTCTCTCCCCGCTGAACAATGTGCAAACGAGACCACTGACTGGTTCAAAATTGCAATCGAAGCGCATGTTCCCATGCGGAAATTTTATAGTAAGCCCCACTCTCCCCAATGGTTTACGTCGACTTGTGCAACTGCCATTGCTCAAAAGCAGCATGCATACCGAAGGTTTAACCGACATAAGTCCAGTTCAAACAGACTGAAGTATATAGAAGCTAAAAATAACGTTAAGAAAGAAATAGCGACAGCTAAGAGAGAATTTACGGAAACCACTAAAAAGCGCATCGAAGCACAAAAACTAGGAACTCGAGACTTCTGGAAAATCTACAACAGTGTAGTAAATAATGGGCAATCAACAATTCCCCCACTAACCAACAATCAGGAGGTTGTCTCCTCAGCAACCGACAAGGCTAAAATGCTTGCCAGTCGGTTTGCCTCAAACTCCACACTGGACCCTTCCAACCACCCCCTACCTGACTTTCCTATGCGGACAGACGACACGCTAGACGATCTGAAAATCCCCCCTGCTCAGGTGCATGCTATCATAAAAAAAACCTTGACACTTCAAAAGCATGTGGACCCGATCTTATCCCAGCTGTGCTATTAAAAAAGTGCTCAGCCGAAGTAGCTCCGGTTCTCTCCAAACTCTACAACAAATGCCTTAATGAATAATGCTTTCCGGGCTGTTGGAAAACTGCTTCTGTTGTACCAGTATTCAAGAATTCTGGCGAAAGGACTGAACCATCAAATTATCGCCCCATTAGCCTTCTCCCACTTTTTGCCAAAATATTTGAGACCATAATAAACCATGCTCTAGTCCATCATCTTACAGATGCTAAACTTCTGACTGACAAACAATATGGATTTAGACAAGCCCGTTCCACAGCAGACATCCTAACTGTGAGCTCTGAACGTATATACCATTCACTGGACAACGCGGGGGAGGGCAGAGCGGTAGCTCTAGATATATCTAAGGCTTTTGATAGAGTATGGCATGAGGGTCTCCTCAGGAAAATCAGATCATACGGTATCACTGGTAGAATACATAACATAATTAAATCCTTCTTAGATAAGAGAAAAATCAAGGTTGTCCTCGACGGTCGTACATCTAAACAATATGATATAAATGCGAGCGTGCCCCAGGGTTCTATCCTTGGACCTCTATTGTTCCTGATATTCATAAATGACCTCCCCGACAAAATTGCCTCTGAGATGGGTATATATGCTGATGACACTACATTCTATGGCAGGCACGACAGGAAGACGAATGAACACATTTCTAAAGAAATGGCAGAAACACTAGAGGAAGACCTCCAATCTGTGGTGGAATGGGGACAAAAGTGGTTGGTCGCGTTCAATGCTGCCAAGACTAAACTAGTTTCATTCAATAATTACAAGAAACCCTCTCTACCACCTATAGCAATGGCCAACGACTCTTTATCTGAGAGTACATTTTTCAAACTCCTTGGCCTAGCGTTCACAGGAAACATGAGTTGGAACAATTACATTGAAGGCATTGCCAGGGCCGCTGCAAGAAAGGTGGGCTCTCTCTACCGTGCTAGAAAACTACTAACACCCGAACGTATCCTGTACCTCCATACGCCCACCATTCGCCCATGTATGGAGTATTGCTGCCACATCTGGGCTGGTGCATCTGCTACTAGTCTCTCGCTCCTTGACAAGGTTCAAAAGAGAGTCGCAAACCTGATAGGCCCTGAACTGGCATCTAAGCTTCAGCCTCTGTCCCATCGACGGAATGTTGCATCCCTCTGCCTTTTCTACAAGTATTTTAGTGGTGAATGCTCTGACGAACTGCAATCACTTGTGCCCCCACGACGTGAGCACCCTCGACAAACCCGACAGGCTGCTAAATCCCACCCCCACACTGTAGAGATCCCTAGATGTAAAATATCTTTTTACTCCAATAGTTTCTTCCCCAGAACCGCTAGACTCTGGAATTCCATTCCAGGTCCCTGCTTCCCCAACAGTACTGACGTTCAGAAGTTCGAGTGTAACGTGAACCGACATCTTGCTGCCCAAATCCCTACATAGTATCCCAGCAGTTGTTGCCCCTGATAGTAGCCCCCTACACCAAAGTGGTAATTTACCTTGTTTGGGGTGAAAATGTAATATTTTTTTTTTAAATCGTTATATTGTACTTATTATTAAGTAGTGATTTCAGATGTAAAAAAATGATATCGTGTCATTAGCTAGAATTGAAATCAAAATACCGTTTCAGCCTTAGTTGTTAAGTGTGAAAAGTCAGCTAAATATGACGTCATATTTTGAGACTGTGACAAATTTCCACTAGATACTGTCGATACTTGATAAAATGCTTCCTGTTCATATGTAGATGTAAACACAGCAATATGTTTTGTGCATATCCTATTTTGTAACAAAATTAGCTCAGTTAAGCAGGACTTCTTCTCGGAACGAAGCATATTCAATAATTCTTCATAAACATCGAATCTTTCTTTTGTGGTTATGTTCGTAGGAAAATTCTCATTTTAAATAGAACAAAATTAATTAAAACAAAAAGCAAGGTTACAAGTGATTTTCCCATTGCGGGCTGTACATGTATGTACAAACTTTAAAAACACTTTTTACAGAGTAACACAAGAATGAAAACGCTTATTTATTCAGAAAAAAAAAATTAATATCAATTTTAATTAGCATCCTTTTATATCTCCTCTTGCAACGCCGAGAAACGATTACTGTTTGTACATGTATATTTAAGGAAGTGATAGTAAGCCATCACAATACAAAGGATGCAATTTTTTCAGTATTAGAGAAGGAAGACAAAAACATATGATATTAAATCTCTCTCTCTTTCTCTCCCTCTCTCTCTGTATATATGCACATATATATATATGTACATATATATATGTATATTTCTTAGGTAATTATTTTTTTATATCAATAATAAGGCCTACTTTAAAAATCAAGCGTCTACAGAGTAATATACTGTGTATATGATATTGGTCCATAATATATTTAAAAGAAAATCCTCTTTGCAAATGGCGGTTGTTTCAAATCTCTTTGAACCATGTGAACTTGGAAACCGAGTAGGAACAGGGCTGCAGGAAATATCTCAGTACTAAATGGATTACTCTTATTATTTTATATATATTCGCAGTTAATTGTGAACTGTTGTGTATTTTTTATTTAAAATTGTATTTTCTTTATTTTATTTTCTTAATCAGTGTTCCTTATTATTTCTTGTTTTATTTTCTATTGCACTAATTAATTAAATAATAAATAGGTAACATTATTATAAAATGAAATGAAGAAAATATTTTTAAAAAATAACCATTCACAGTCAACTGTGATTATTTAAAAAATAATTTACTGCTGATATTTTCTGAGAATTTCTTACCATTACAATTCTACGTTCACATAGTTCGAATAGATTTAAAACAACTGCCATGTGAAAAGGGGATTTTTCTCTAGATATATTATGCAACGAGGTCAAACAGAGTATATTATTATGTAGAAGTTTTACCTTTCAAGTAAACCTGATAGAAAAATGAACAAGATAATAATAATAATAATAATAATAATAATAATAATAATAATAATCTTTTGAAAATACATCAAAGAAGCTGGCAGATGAGAAATATAAATAAACTGATGTTTAATACCCACGGTTCATCAAATCTGAGGTACCTGAACTGTTTTTTTACCCCTTTTACACGTTTAAAGTAAACTAAAAATTATGCGTCCTTGTGCCTAACAGTTGTGATCGAACATTTATTATAAATGAATAATTAGTTTAGTAGGCAAGCATGCACATAAAATTATATAAACATTATGAAGAGACTAAGAAATTCCAATCTCATTGAACAGAAAAGTCAGCTCAACCCGAACAGAACAGTTTTGCACAACTTTCATCTCCCCTTACTGATGACACCACGTTTTAGAACAGACACAAGAGTTAAACGAATGAACACATATCTAAAGAAATGGGAGAAACATTAGAAGAAAAACCTTGGAGAAAATGGATGATCCCATTCAATGCTGCCAAGACTATGTTGTTTACCTCAATAATTACAAGGAACCTTCTCAACCACTGATGGCTATGGCTAAGGATACATTACCTGAAAGTATTTCGGTCAAACTCCTTGGCATAACGTTCACAGGGAACATGAGTTATAACAGATAAATTGAGAGCATTTCCTAGGCTACTGCAAGAAAACGAGGGCTCTCCCTATCGTGCTTGAAAGTTACTTATGCCCGAAAGTATCCTGTACGTCTACAAGGTCACCATTGGCCAATGTATGGAGTATTGTTGTCACATTTAGACTGGTGCATCTGCTATTAGTCTTTCGTTTCTGGACCAGATTCAGAAGAGTGCAGCCAACATCATAGGTCCCAAACTATCATCAAATCTTTAACCTCTATCCCATCGACGAAATTTTGCATCCCTTTGCCTGTTCTACAAGTATTTTAATGGTGAATGATTCGACGAACTAAGGCGCTTGTAACCCCTCGACGTAAATACCCCCGGCAAACCCGACAAGCAGCTAAATCCCACTCCTACACAGTAGAGGTCCTTATATGTAAGAAGGCCTTCTAATGCGATAGTTTCTTCCCCAGAACTGTTAGACTTTGGAACTCCTTCCCTGATTCATGCTAATCAAAAAAAGATAATATATATCCCTCTGGTTGAAGTAGAGAAACATTTTTAGCGCGAAACCGAGTCCTAGAGATGACGTTCATTACATTCAGTAGTGTGGCCAAAAAGTATAAGCCCTTGGAATGTGTCTTTTAATGCCTAAATCTGATATGCCATCTCAGATTTTTATTTTATGACGTGTTATTGTTTAAGGTTTTAAATAGAATTTGCACGAAAGAAATCTATAGCTGCTGATGAATTCCCAATTGGAGATATGACTGCTGTTTTAAAAAATTAGTAATATTTCCTTACTTTCTATATCGTCTAAATATACTCTAACCCGAAATGATAGTGTCTATCAGGGTCTTGTCTATCTATTACATAATAGCTTTTGCAGACTGTTAATTTACAAAGGAAAAAATCCACAAAATAAATAATTGTTTTAATATCTGAAGATATCAATAATAGAACCAAATACACCTTTATCAAAATAACTTTTCTAGGGCAATTGCTCTTGACATAGCAAAGGCCTTCAACAAACTATGGCATAAGGGTCTACTTCACAAGATTTCCAGCTACGGTATAACTGGAAATGTTTTCTCAATCATTAAATCATTTCTCTCCGATAGGCTCATAAGAGTAGTGGTAGATGGTCAAAAATCGGAGGCCTGCAATATAAATGCTGGAGTCCCTCAGGGATCAATCCTGGGCCCAACTCTCTTCCTGATCTACATCAATGACCTCCCTAAACACATAATTAAATTATTCGTTGACATCTATGCTGATGACACGACCATCTATGGCAACACATCAAAGGCTGTAAATGACGAAGTTCTATCTGATTCTCTCTCCTCTGATCTCGAGCGCGTGGTTCAGTGGGGGAAAATGTGGCTAGTTACCATTAATGCATCCAAAACCAAACTCCTATCCTTACATCATCAACGCTCTGATCCCCAGCTGGCATCAATTGTGATGGATGGCTCTCGTCTGGGTGAGGCCCCGTGTTTTGACAAGCTTCTGGGTTTGACCTTTACTCCTGATCTGAAATGGAACACGTACATCAAGTCTGTTGCCAAGGTCGCTGGAAAGATGGTGGGATCCTTCTACCGCTCCAGAAGATATCTCACTACTGATGCAATCCTCTATCTATATAAAAGCCAAGTATGGCCAAGGATGGAATACTGCTGCCATATCTGGGCAGGAGCTGCCAAAAACAGCCTATCATGCCTTGACAGAGTACAAAATAGACTTCGTGGTTTAGTGGGGGATGCCCTTTTCTCTACCCTGCAACCCCTCTCCCACAGAAGAGACGTTGCAAGCCTATCCTTGTTTTATCGTTATTTTCATGGCAGGTGCTCGTCTGAACTCCAATCCCTGGTCCCCCCTCGCCAATCTTTCACGAAAAACACCCGTCTAGCTGAATCCACTGTGAAAAATTTCCCCCACTCTATATCTGTGCCTAAATCAAAACGCGGATTTCATGAGCAAAGCTTCTTTCTTAGAACTGCACGCCTGTGGAACTCTGTTCCGTCTGCCTGCTTCCCTCCGGACTACAACTTGGATGTCTTTAAGTCTAATGTTAACAAATTCCTAATGAACCGCCCCCTTAAGTAAACACTTCATCAAATCTCCTCACTAACATAATGTACTTGCAATAACCCTTATCCCTGAGTGGCTTCCGGGCCTTGATAAATGGTGATCTCTATGTAAAAAAAAAAAAAAAAAAAAACTGAAATTTAAAATTCATAATAGCTGATGTAACTTATTGCTAAAGAATCAAAGCAAACCGAATCAAAGAAACATTTATTAAACAATTATTATTTGATTATTCACTTAGACATAATAAAAGATTTTTCTTCCGACTATTTGGAACATTCTGTGGTGCAGCATCGGTTTATTCTGAGATTATCCATATAAATAGCAATACTAATTATTGTGATCTTGACTATTACGTTGCAAGATCTTATCCTTGAATTTTTGGGACATTTTTACCCATAAAAACATTCGTTCACAGATATCGAGGCCATACATCTGCCCTACGAGGAATAGATTGAAATTCTTCAACGTGTCCAAATAGTTTTATATTTTGGTCTTTTTTCCAAGCTCATAAAAATTTTTCCTATTATACATAATAACTCGATACACTAAGGTGGAAAACGGAGAGTGTCTTACATAGCTTAACCTCTTGAGAGCTTATTATTGTTCTAAATGAAAAGGAAACATTTGAAGAATTGTATGCAACAAATCAACATTTTAACGTATTGTTTAAGGTCGAGCATTTATATTATTATTATTATTATTATTATTATTATTATTATTATTATTATTATTATAATGTACAATTTATTGAACAAAATTTAATATTTTACGAAGAACGTGAGAGAAATACGGGTTTGTGAATTTTCATAACAGCATTAGTACGTTAATAACTACAACAAATACGAATGAACTTGAAGTAAGTAAAGTTGATTTTATAGTCCGTAAAATAAGCTAATATCTAACTCGCACGTACAAGTTATAAAATGCACCATCCTTTCCTTCTAGATATCGCATTAGGTCTTTCTTTTTCCCCATTTGTGCAGATATCTTGAGGATTGAGGAGTGGTACTAATTTTCGCTTACTATACTTTCATATTTTTAATTAAAAACCCTTGTGTGTGTGTTTTTGTTTTTTTTTAGATATGTGCACCAATGGCGTTATTCAAGCTTGATGATGACGATCAGTTGCTTCCAATTGCTATCCAGCTAAATCAAGAAAAAGGACCTGACAACCCAGTAAGTAAAGAACACCACAAAAACTAATAAAATGTTTGCTATTATGTGTGTGTTGGGTTTTAGAAGATTAAAATAAAAAAAGTAAATATCAACAAGATAAAACCAAATCATGTAAACCCTTAATATTTCCTCATCAATAATCAAACGACTTTGGCACAGTAAATTTTAGATATAAAACCATTACATATATCAATAATTAATAGATATATTGATAAAGAAATTCATGGAGAAAAATATTTACCTTCTCATCTCTATTAGATTTTTTAGATGATGTTTTCTCATATATTAATGGTAAATATGCTTTAAGAAAACACATATGTTTCTTTGTTTAAATCTACTCCTGCGGCTTCACATGATCACTGGAAGAAGTCTATATGTTACGATCATTTGTAAACACCCATATTATTTCATAGTATTGTCTTGAATTGGAAGGTACTCTACATTGCGAAATTTAACAAGGAGCATCCTATCTATATACACCTTAAAATACTTATTACATTAATTCTCAAACAGTATTAATTTTAATGTGTGACGATGTTCGAAGTAAATCAAGGTAATTGAATTAATAAATAGTTGGTCCCCTCCAATCTTAGATAAATGCAAGTTGACAATCCAAAAATTGTAGAACACGAAAACTATTTTAAAACGTTGAAATTTCACGAAGCATTCGAACCCATCACTCTACTATTAATAACATCGAATTAGAGAGGAGCAATAACGTATTAAAATGTCTGGCATAACTCGCAAAGGACGCGCTTTGCTATTTTTGGCCCATGGACTGGTAGATTTTAATACTCAGGTTTTTATTTGACTTTTAAACATTTAACCCCCTATCACTCGATACAAGTTATTGTGCATTTTACTTTTTACCTTTCTACTTTCCATTTTCGCTCCTATTTAATTTCAGCTTATTTACTCCATGAATTCTATCTGAAGATGATTTGCGATCAAATCGAAAGCGTTTGTGATAACTATGGAACTTTCATAATTATTTTTAATTTGGATATAAAAGAGATTATACAGAAAATCGGAGAAAAAATAATAAAGAAAAGTATCTCCGTCGTATTTAATAATGTCTGCTTGAATGAAAAAATACTGCCTAAATATTCCAATTTCAAATACATATATGATGTGGGTGTGTAGTTTTTATCCAGTCTTTACAGACTATGAATACTGACTCCAAAGGTGCCTACGCGTGGCAAGAGTTGCGCAATACTCAACCGTCTTTCTTCTAAGTCAGCGTTGTTAAACACCAGTTAAGGTTCAGGACGGCTGAAAACAATGCCAAGATAATAGGAGAGCATATACAGCACCTAGAATTTCCAAATAGTCGCCCATCCGGTAGTAGCCAGACTCAACGTTGCTTAACGTCGGTGATCTGACGAGCACCTGTGTGATTATACCGTATATATGGGTGTGTAATGTCTCAGCTAATGACTAATCAATAAACCAAATAAAAGTCTTTGTACATACGTGGAATGTTTATACGGATCTTTTTTTCTTTTCATTTTCGATTCTTTTCAAAGAAGAAAGTCTGAAACAGCGAGACATTCCGTAAGATTTTTCGTATGTAGTTTTATTTTCCGAGAAAAATACTATCTTACTTCTCAGATATTCATTTTTAACTTAACGAAATGAGTAACGTAGATGGACAGACATCGAAGTAACATTCGCTGAGATTATCGGTTTACAACATTATAGTCCGTATCTCGTTTGCACGGCTTCCACCAAGATACTTATCTGAAAACCGTAGTTTCTCTACTTGAAAACGTGACTTCATTCGGCATTATCTTTTTGTTTAGACTACAACGTTCGACTTCTTCCTCGACTTCACCTTACTCACATTTCATTCGACCCTGTGAGCAATTCTGTTTTAGTAAGAATTCATACAAGCAAACTAACCCATAATCAACATAGGATTTATAATGTATAACATATGTTAGTCTGTGTTAGTTTGTTTGAATATGAAAATAGTTTGTTTTACAAATATTTCTCAGGTGTTTCTGCCAACTGACGAAGAGAATGTTTGGCTCCTGGCAAAAATGTGGTATAACAATGCAGAGGCTTCACTTCATCAGGCTGTTTTTCACTTAGGTAAGTCAGACATGCTTATATTCAAGTGTATATTACATTTACCACGTGACTACATATGGTCTCGGCCGTTTAAAGCTACCTTTATGTCTTACGTTGTGTCAGAATAGTTTCACAAAAGAAGGCCTGGGGTGATTCGGTCAAAAGAATGTTCAATGCTTGTAGTTTAAGTTACCGAACGGATTTAGGAACTTCAAAAAGAAAACTAAAAAACAGCCGATCGACAACAATAACACGATTTATTTAAACACGTTAATGTTACAATAATACGTGGGGAAAAAAAACTTAGTTAAAATAAAGTCGAATACCGGAGATACGGGAAAGATATGATTGACTGGTGAGCCAAAAATGGCATATAAGGCGGCGGCAGAGTTGTCGGCGAGAGACTTGGTTCTCAATCAATGGGAAACGGACCAACTCGATTTATCACTTTAATGTTCAACACTTGGTTTTTTTTTTTTTCATTCTATTAAAATCCAAATACTTTTGTTTTGTTTCTGACCGCTCCGTGCACCTTCTTAAAATTGTTTAGCTTTTGACAAAAGGTTGTTGTTTTTTTCAACCTATTTGTATTTGGTGACTTTATCATTTTTCTTTTTTTTAACAATCTGTTATTTACTCAAATTAAAATGATACAGTAATTTGAAAATAAGTTAATTAATTGTTAAAATAATTTATCATTTTAACCTGGCTAAGTAAAATATATGATTAATTCCACCGGTCAACCTTGACACTGAAAATGGTAGTATCATATGTGTGTTTAAATCGACACAAAACTACCTAAAACATATTTTTATTTTAAACAATTACAAGCATCATTCTAAAAGTAAGGCCTCCTAGTTTTTAAACTCCAAATCTAAAACGTTGAGGACTTAATAAGACGGGAGTTGTACTATTAAAACGAGGGGCCTTTTCTGCTCCCAAATTCATTCTTCTACATAGTCACCACAATTCTAACAACTATGCCAGCAATGAACGAAGCCTCGGTCGTAAAAGTTCAGAAAACTATTTTTCATTCAGCTCTCTGTTCCCACTCTGAAATCGACGATCCCATGTCTTTAATGTACTCAAATCAAATGTATCGACTTAGTAAAAGTTAAGTAGGCAAAGATGAATGTTGATCGGTTCAATTTTATCTGCATAGAGGAATTCAATGACTAATCTCTGTTTCTGACACACGTCTATGACAGGGTTTGCTTTCTTAGAGTCTAATACCGTTAATATCTGCAACAGAGAGATGACACTTCGATCTCATGAATTCATGTTCAGTCATCATTACAATGAAATTCGCAATCCTCTCTGATTAATTCGTGCGTAATAAAAATAGGAGGCATTACTTTTTTAACGTCTCTTGTATATTCAACTAATTTACTAATCCAATCTAAATTTATTTAATTTAACTTTCCAAAACCCCTATTGCGCAAATAAGTGTTTTAACATTGATAAGCAAAGAGACTAGGCGTTGACTGGGATTAAATAATAATCAACGAATGTTTCACACTCCCGTACTTTTACTGTCATCGGAATCGGTGAAGTCGCCCATTTCTTAACTAAATCGAATGATTACCTGCGTTAGTGGAGGACCCACCGCGGTGCACCGGGAAGAAACTTCATATGCCACACACAGTGACACAATCTACAATACATCGTAGCCTGCATTGCACTGTAGAAAACCTACTGTTGAGTTCATAAAAATATTTTTATATAATGGCTTGAATTAAAATTTAAAATGCAAAAATCAAGTATTAGGTTTCAGTTATGCTCTAAACAGACACACGCGCTCCTGTCATATAAAAGAACCTACTGTGGATTTTATACGCCTGGATTTACTGCGAGGATGATGGCTTGAATTAATGTTTAAAATGAAAAAGTCAAATATCATGGTACAATGGTGCTTTAAACAGAAACATTCATTTCAAATACGTCCCTGTCATATAAAAGAACCTACTTTTGATTTTATATGGCCGGCTTTTCAGCTAGTGTGATAATAAAATTTCTTAAATGTTCTTGTAATGTTAGGCTGTAAGGTGTAATCTTTAATCAAGATCGACAGATCCTTCTATCATCGTATTATTTTGATCATCAATTATCGATACGTATCAAAGATATTGATATAAATCTATCTAAGAATACGACCAGCCATATAAATTATTTTCATGTTAAATTTCGTAACATAGATCCAACCATTTTCGAGTCCATAGTGAACAAACTTACACACACATACATACATTTCTTTTTATATAATATATATATATATATACATATATACATAAAACAAATTATATATATATAAAATAAATGTTATATATATATATATAAACATAAAATAAATTATATATATATATATATCTACATAAAATAACTTATATATATATATACATAAAATAAATTGTATATATATATATATACATAAAAAATTATATATATAATGAAAGTTCTCAAATCTATTTGTGATGTTAGGATGTGTAAGCTGTTTTTTCTTCATGATATTATTTCGATCATCGATACTTATCGAAGACATTCCGATATAAAACGTTTCTTAAACCACTGTCAGGCACATAAAGTCATTTGTGTAAAATTCTATAAAAAATAGCCAGCCGTTTTCGAGTCTATAGGAAACGAACTTATCAAGCCACACATACACACAGTTCCTTTCATATAATAGTAGAGATAGAGATATGCTTTCGGCAATTCTCATTTTATAGAGATATTCCATTTTTACGTATATATAGTTAACCTTAGCTTATTAAATTCATTTGACATTTGCCCTATTTACAAGCGATTTCATGTTTTAGCGTATAATATTGACTAAAAAATAATAGACCCCCGTATTATCAATATATCTTGGAAATGTAAAAAAAAAAACGCTGTTTTATTAACAATTATTCGCTTTCAGAGATTTTAGCAATTTCATTCAATTAATTTGAACTTGATCCAATTCAAAACATAATCATGATAAACATAACGCTGATAACCAAATTCATGTTTACATAAGATATTGCCATCGTCATCATCATCGTAGTCATCATCGTAATCATCATCATCATCATCATCATTGTCATCGTAATCATCATCATCATCATCAACATTATCATTGTCGTCATCGTCATCATCATCATCATAAATTATTTTGAGAATTCGAATTTCATTCCACCTTCTTTTATAGTTGTCTATAATTCATTAAATTTATTTTAGGCGACACTCAATGAACAACGAGTTGACGACCATATTTTTGCGTAGTTTGCCATGCACGTACAGTGTTTGACATCCCAAAATAGTCACTCATGTGGTACTAGCAAATGTTGCTTAACTCCCATAATCTAACGAGAATTGGAGTGTCATCGTAATCATACCTCTTACACGTACGGATTCATTTTTTTTACTAGGGACGTTCAATAAGTAATGCCCCTGACCCACTTCCAGCTGTCTGATCCAGCTGAAATTTGAACTGAGTCAGGTGTGAAATGGAGCCTGTTGAATGTCGAGCAGTGATCCGGTTTTTGTATTTGAAAGGAAGCACACCACAGGAGACTTTTGATGAAATGAAACAAACTTATGGTGATAATGCCCCATCATATGAATTTGTGAAACGCTGGCATCGTGAATTCAAACATGGCCGGAAGTATGTGGAAACAGATCCCAGACCTGATCGCCCTGCTTCTGCCATCGATAAGGCATCTGTCCGTCAAGTTGAGGCTGCCATTTTGGAATATCGGTGCATTACTATTCGCCAAATAGCCCAAGATGTCAAGATTAGTACAGGGTCTGTGTTGGAGGACCAACCTGGGGTGTTCTACAAAAACGGTCTCCAGATGGGAGAAATGCATAACTCTGGCTGCTTCCTATGTAGAGAAAGACTAATAACTGTACCAAGTTTCGTTGCTCTACTGCTATGGGAAGTGAGCCAGGGGCATTACTTATTGCACGCCCCTCGTAATATTATGGCACAGAAAATAAAAATAATAACTTGATCTCTGGAAAGAATTTAAATTAAATGCATTTGTTTCTTATATATTTCGCACATTTGTCAACGATTATCTTTCTATCTACCCCTTTCTATATATTGTGGTATCAGAATGCAAGCTCATTATTAGCTGTCATACTAATTATTCAATTTTATTATGCAAATAACCACGTTTAGTTATATTTATATATATATATATGTATATGCATATATATGTGTATGTATATATATGTATAGGTATATATATGTATATATATGTATATATAAGTATATATATATGTATATATTTGTATATATATATGTATACATATATGTGTACATATATATGTATACATATATATATACATATTTATATATGTATACATATATATGTATACATATATATGTATATACACAACTATATATATATATGTATACACATGTATACATGCAGACACATATATACATATATATGTGTGTGTGTATGTGGAGGATTTTGAAGTTTGTTTGAAGCACTGTATATAGTGTGAAAGACCTGTGTTTGGGGGATATGATTATTCAGCTTGTAGGAACGGTCAATGTAGAAACGAATGATGGCAATATTGAAGCAATTTCAATAATTTTCAATTATATATATGCATTTGTAAAGATAGTGTTTTTTCAATATGAATGGTTCTCCGAAATTTTCGAGAAAATATCTATTCGTCTAAGGAGAAAAGGTAGCATAGCAGCTCACGTACGAACATTACATTTTGTTTAGCCTCATGCATGAACTGTTTACGTTTCCGTTTCTCCTCTGACTAAAAAATATAGTCTTGCAACTTTTGCGAAATTCACATATACATCATCTTATACATACCCTATATTAGTAAGTAAATGTGTCTAGTTAAAATGAATTTAATTCTTACAACATTGTCATCATTTTGTACAAGTTGCGGACGTAATACCACATGGCTCACGGGCGGAATAGTAAATTGGGAAGTCAGCAATTGGTTAACAATTTGTTAAATAACTCAGGAAAGTTTCTGTGGGTTAGGAATCTGCACAGTATTTGGAACGAACATTTTAATATAATTCACGGGTTGAAATCTTAAGTATTTGCAGTTATATTAATCGTACTGCACAAACAAGGGATTGAAACTTTAATATCCATAAGAGTGTCAATTAAATCGATTTTAGTTAGTACTCTGTAGTTACGCAAACAGTTTTTGTGCACAAGTCTATCGGGTTGCAAACTAAGTTTATCCGTTTATATATATATATATATATATATATATGTATATATATATATATATGTGTGTGTGTGTGTGTGTGTGTGTGTGTGTGTGTGTGTGTGTGTGTGTGTGTGGATTTGACAGCTTTGATGAATTTTTCGGGTCAAAATCCAATGATTTCTACAGAAAATATCTTGTTGAACGTTGGCAAAAGATGTGAGCACGAATAGAGAATACATCCTTTATCAAAAAATTATTTATCTTATTTCACTTTTTAAACATGTAGATATAAAACACATCAAAGGCTTATTTGCCAATTGGTTCTAATTTCACTTTTAAAAGATGTGGATGTAAAATACTTCAAAAGCTTAGTTGCCAATTGTTTCTTATTTCACTTTTTAAACATGTAGATGTAAAACACTTCAAAAGTGTAGTTGATAATTGTTTCTAATTTCACTTTTTTAACATGTTTATGTAAAACACTTCAAATCTTAGTCACCAATATTTTTCTTATTTCACTTTTTAAACATGTAGATGTAAAACAATTCAAAAGTGTAGTTGATAATTGTTTCTAATTTCACTTTTTTAACATGTTTATGTAAAACACTTCAAATCTTAGTCGCCAATATTTTTCTTATTTCACTTTTTAAACATGTAGATGTAAAACACTTCAAAAGTGTAGTTGATAATTGTTTCTAATTTCACTTTTTTAACATGTTTATGTAAAACACTTCAAATCTTAGTCGCCAATATTTTTCTTATTTCACTTTTTAAACATGTAGATGTAAAACACTTCAAAAGTGTAGTTGATAATTGTTTCTAATTTCACTTTTTTAACATGTTTATGTAAAACACTTCAAATCTTAGTCGCCAATATTTTTCTTATTTCACTTTTTAAACATGTAGATGTAAAACACTTCAAAAGTGTAGTTGATAATTGTTTCTAATTTCACTTTTTTAACATGTTTATGTAAAACACTTCAAATCTTAGTCGCCAATATTTTTCTTATTTCACTTTTTAAACATGTAGATGTAAAACACTTCAAAAGTGTAGTTGATAATTGTTTCTAATTTCACTTTTTTAACATGTTTATGTAAAACACTTCAAATCTTAGTCGCCAATATTTTTCTTATTTCACTTTTTAAACATGTAGATGTAAAACACTTCAAAAGTGTAGTTGATAATTGTTTCTAATTTCACTTTTTTAACATGTTTATGTAAAACACTTCAAATCTTAGTCGCCAATATTTTTCTTATTTCACTTTTTAAACATGTAGATGTAAAACACTTCAAAAGTGTAGTTGATAATTGTTTCTAATTTCACTTTTTTAACATGTTTATGTAAAACACTTCAAATCTTAGTCGCCAATATTTTTCTTATTTCACTTTTTAAACATGTAGATGTAAAACACTTCAAAAGTGTAGTTGATAATTGTTTCTAATTTCACTTTTTTAACATGTTTATGTAAAACACTTCAAATCTTAGTCGCCAATATTTTTCTTATTTCACTTTTTAAACATGTAGATGTAAAACACTTCAAAAGTGTAGTTGATAATTGTTTCTAATTTCACTTTTTTAACATGTTTATGTAAAACACTTCAAATCTTAGTCGCCAATATTTTTCTTATTTCACTTTTTAAACATGTAGATGTAAAACACTTCAAAAGCTTTGTTTCGAATTTTTTCTTATTTTGCTTTTTAAACATGTAGATGTAGAACACTTCAAAAGCTTAGTTGATAATTGTTTCTAATTTCACTTTTTAAACATGTTGATATAAACCACTTCAAACCCTTTGTTGCCAGTTGTTTCTGATTTCACTTTTTAAACATGTTGATATAAAACACTTCAAAACCTTTGTTGCCAATTGTTTCTGATTTCACTTTTTAAACATTTTGATATAAAACACTTCAAACCCTTAGTTGCCAATTGTTTCTTATTTCACTTTTTAAACATGTTGATATAAAACAATTCAAACCCTTTGTTGCTAATTGTTTCTTATTTCACTTTTTAAAAATGTTGATATAAAACACTTCAAACCCTTTGTTGCCAATTGTTTCTGATTTCACTTTTTAAACATTTTGATAAAAAATATTTCAAACCCTTAGTTGCCAATTGTTTCTTATTTAACATTTTAAACATGTAGATGTAAAACACTTCTAACCTTTAGTTGCCAATTGTTTCTTATTTCACTTTTTAAACACGTAGATGTTAAGCACTTCAAAATCCTAGCTGCCAATTGTTTCTTATTTCACTTTTTAAACATGTAGATGTAAAACACTTCTAACCCTTAGTTGCCAAGTGTTTCTTATTTCACTTTTTAAACATGTAGATGTAAAACACTTCAAAAGCTTCGTCTATAATGGTTTCTAATTTCACCTTTAAAAATGTTGATGTAAAACACTTCAAAAGCTTAGTTGCCAATTGTTTCTAATTTCACATTTTAAACATGCAGATGTAAAACACTTCTAACCTTTAGTTGCCAATTGTTTCTTATTTCACGTTTTAAACATGTAGATGTAAAGCACTTCAAAATCCTAGCTGCCAAGTGTTTCTTATTTCACTTTTTAAACATGTAGATGTAAAACACTCCAAAAGCTTCGATTATAATTGTTTCTAATTTCACCTTTAAAAATGTTGATGTAAAACACTTCAAAAGCTTAGTTGCCAATTGTTTCTAATTTCACTTTTTAAACACGTAGATGTTAACCACATTAAAAGCTTCATTTCCAACCCAATGTATAAACTTTGAGAAGCTTTAAACTAATCTTAATTTTTATATGTACTCATTACTATATATCTATACTTATTACTACACAATCCTGGAAAAATTGTGGAGTCTATTTAGTACTACAAATATACATATAAAAGAAAAAAGTCTTAGGGTACATCGTTCGAAACTTTGTGCGAATTACACGTAGAATAAGAACAGCACTCTGATTAATTCAAATAATTTGAAGTTCTATATTTGCAAATTTTCGATGTCCGAAAGTATGTGTTTTTCATTTTAGCTGTCGTAGTTATTTGCGAAAATGCAATGATTTCTTTTTTCGGTTAAAAATATATATTATCTCGGTTGATGGCAGGTAATTAGTCTCATGTATTAAAATTCTGTAGATTTCGTTTTTTAATCCATTAATAAGAAGGAAAGACCTCTATTCTGAATATTTCTTTTTTATTTCATACAGGCTGGACACATTTGATTATGGAAGGTGTTATTGCAGCCTTGCAAAGAAACGTCTCAATGTCTCATCCAATCTTGAAGTTATTGGTGCCACACACCTATTATATGTTTCAAGTTAATAAGTAAGTATTTATCCACATAAGATAAACACTTTCAAGGCCTTAAATAATTTACGCAATGTTTTAATAGTAATAAAATGTGTTCATTTATATCTACAGACACTATTCTTTTATGCTTACGCAATCATCAGTTTAGTGGTGACAATTTTTGTCGGTCATGAGATTCGAACCCAACTACGAAGCCACATTTTGCTTTATTTACTGAGACTCTACCTCAAGACCACCAAAGAATTGCCACGAGAATTAAGGAAATTAAGAACTAGTTAACGCCGAATTTAGGCGTATACATTTTGACAATTTAAGGTGTTTGTAGGAGTGAAAGTCGTGACCATTACATAGACGCTAGTAAACTGCCTAAGTAATAATTTTGCAGACAACGCTCATTGCAGGGCACGAAAAAAAGAATGATGGGTTAGAGAAGAAAGCGTTTTGCAAGCCTTCGGGGATTTGGGGATCAACTAGACTGGAACAAAAAGGATAAAATGTATATATTTTGAACCTGTGATGCTGTCTGTTCCCGAGGGAATGCTCCTTTGTTGCAACCGTCTGGAGGATCCAAAAAATAGCCCATCAGGCAGAAAAAGGTTAGTCCCTAATTAAGCTACTGTGAATTGTCTTTGTATATACATCCTGTCCACTCAACAACAGAACAAAGAGTTTGCTAGGCCATATATACATAATTCAAACAAGTATATACACATCGAACCTTAATAAGTCACAAAGACACGCATATAACCATGTACGTTTGAAAAATAGTAAAATATATACATCGTATATAGAACTAGTATATTTATATTTATAACATGTTTCCTTTTTTGGCATTGAACAATATAAAAAAAAAGTAACTCTTGTTCCAGGATCAAAATCGCGCGAACAGATATGATGAATCGTCTCTATACTGATGATTTTACAAGAATTAAACTATTATACTATGTAAAACAGTTTTTTTTATGGAATTAACTCGAGACACTACATGAAACCACTCGATGTAAGGAGCTAACAAAGAACAAAAGATGATTATTTCAAATACAGGAGATATGTATTGACTTTAGTTTTGAACAGACCAAGGCTGTAAATAATTAAAAACAAACAATGAGCATTTCTTGGAGATAATCTGCTGCAATAAAAAAGCGGTATTAGTAGGAGGCATTAAAACAGCCAATTGATGGATACCATTATAAAACAGGTTAAACGAGATGACAAAATTAAGTAGGAAACGTTTTAAATATTTATTAATAACAAGTACACTAATAGTATTTATAACAAAAAGTTTGGGACTAACAACATCACATCTGTGAGAAAAATACTGCAGTGAAAGAGAAAAGGTGGGACTGAGCAAATTAAAGATACGTATCTGCACTTCATCAAGAATTTTTCAATGGGACAGAGATTCACTCGTTAAAATGTGATAGCAGTACTCCTACAGAATCTGATAGTAGATAAAGCAGAGATAAAGAATAACATCAAGTTTGAAAAAGTAGAACAACAGAGAGAACCAATTCTCTTGAGTAGTTGGAATAACAATGGATTTAATATATAAAACCTAAGAACGACCTGATGGGAAAAAAGTCAAGGACTTTGAAAGTGGATTTCCCATTGAAGCCAGAGCCATCCTTAAGCATCTCATGAGAAAAAAGGGGCACATCCACCATTGAACGACAATAGATGTGTCCTAACATTGCTCATAACTCCTTCGTCATAGAACTGACTTAAACCACCTTATTGCGCTTTCGTGAGTGTTCTGAAATCGGAACCACTTATATACCGTGAACCCACTTTCGTGATTAGGTCGTGACCCTTTGGAAATTCAAGAACGGGGCGTCACCGTGTTATATTGGTCCCGTTTGGCCAGGAATTGACTTTTGACTGGGAGAGACCGGGGTCTTCACGGTGTAATACAAGACATGAAAAAAAATCGAAACATGCCAAGTCACTTCAAGACAAAAAAAAAATAGAAAAAGACCTCGCTACCGGCTATCAATATCTTAGATTCCAAACAGGTTCTCTAAAAAGCATACGCCCCTTAAGCAACAAATAGAGAGGGAAGAGGTTATAACACTGGCCGACATAAAATCTACTCCTAACCTGGTTATGTATCTAATTAGAAACAGGTGTTTTTTTTATTAGAATACAATCATATGCAATATACGGCATAATCACGTTAAGCAACAATAAGCCTTGATAGTACCACAAGTGTGACAATTGGGGAATGGTAAGCGCTGTATGTACCGCGTGTGTATATAGGGGCGCGTTTAATCCTCTGATTTTGTTAAGGCATACATCTAGGAGATGAAAAACCAGAGATCTAATGCCTGCTCTGTCTTGTGGAAGCTACTGCACCAACTGAGATAAGTAGCTGTACAGAAAATTGTGGTTGATTTTACACAAAGACTTTATCACTATAAGCAAATCATATTTGTGGATTTCCGGACAACTTAGTTCTTGTGACAAACCTTATACGTTGGAATCGACAGGAGTATCAGTATTACTCTGTAACAAAGGCTAAAGATGGTCTTGTCGTGTGTTCGTCGGTGGAAACGACGAGTACCATTGATCATCCTGTAGGGTAGGTGGAGGGGAATCATCATCGGCGAGCACGAACATGGCTGATAAGCCCAATCTTTGCTTGAAAAGTTCTATTGCAGTGGGAACAGGGAACCATAGCAGATGTCGAGGGTTTCAAAACAACGTCCTTCCTATCCTCTCTGCGCTTCTCTGCAGTAACGTTTCTGTAATTTTCATATTTGCAGGCACCGTCATGAACAGCGGTTCGCCACTTGGCTCTATCTAAAGCTGCCTCTCCCATGATGAGGGATCAACGTTGAAGGCCTTCAGTGATGCATTCAGAGTATCTTTAAATCGTTTTCTTTAGTCGCCATGGGAGCGCTTGCCATGTTGGAGCTCAGCAAACAGAAGCTTCTTGGGTAGCCTGTAGTCTGGCATGCGGGCTATATGACCAGCCCAGCGAAATAGAACCTCCATCAGGATAGTGGGGATGCTTGGGAGTCCAGCACAAGTGAGGACTTCTGTGTCTGGTATGCTTTCCTGTCAACTTATGTCAAGCAGTTTCCTCAGTCTGGTGGTGTGGAAGTAATTACATTTTCTATCCCTGTCATCAAGAAGTGAAATACCACATTGGCACTTTAGAAAGCTATAGAATATAGGAGAGAAAGGCAATATAAGATAAAAATAAAGGAAGCAAAGTTGATAGAAACAATACAAAAAAGGTAGTAAGTACACCTTCGTAGGGTACAGCAACATCATATCGACTTCATATTAAACGCTCTTAAATATTTGAAAAATTGACAAAGCGAACGATACTATTTCGTTGTAGTAATGAAATAGTAGAAAATGAGTTGTATCATGAAATCGCCACCATTGAAAATGCTGTTAAAGTGTTTCATTTTTACCTAAATGCGAGTTGGGAATAGTTTTCCCTTTTAACCAATTTTGTACCCCCACATGGGGAGCGGTATATATATTATTTTTCAAATGTAATCATCCACTGACACGTATTTCGTCGTCTACGACTCATCAGAGTGGATGTATCTAGCGAGATTCGAAATCGGGACCACACGGTAATGAGCCTAAACCCTTACCCCTGGACCATCTCGCTAACCGACTGGATATATCGCGATTTACTTAGATGTTGTTTTTGTTTTGGTTTTATTATTGTTTTATTGCCGTTTTATCCGCTTATAAACAATAAAACATATATTTGCACTGCAATAGTATTTACTAAATTTTAGATGACAAAATAATATCAAAAGTTTATCACAACCTTTTTGTTTTTCTTATTTCTTGTGCCTATCCTTTTTGTCCATATAAAGTTATATATATATATATATATATATATATATATATATATATATATAATAGGAGTGAAAAATGAATTAGCAAATACTATACATTAGAAAATATAGAATGAGTCATTCATTTAATAATATTTATTTGGGGGATAAAGGGGACTCTTTATACCAAGGTATTTCGAAGTCTAATGCTTCTCGCCAAAAGAGTAGAGAAGGTGTAAGGTAACATAATGCCGATTCGATGTCTAGCGAGGGGTTCATCAGGAACGAAATAAATAAATAAAGTTATTGGTGTTGTTAGAGGTAACTATATTAAATTCTAAGATAAGGAGGAGCATACTCTAAAAAGTGTAGTTTAAAAAGGAGTATAGGTTTATATCATAGCTTTTAATAATGTAATATATATATATATATATATATATATAGATAGATAGATAGATAGATAGATAGATATAAAACATAACTGAAAAATACTATACATTATAAAATAAAGAATAAAATATAATATCATCAATCGTGAAATACATTACTTGGTTTTCCAAAGGTAAACCTTCAGTGATGCACTGCTCTCATTTTAATTTTCGGGTTACGTGCTATATCAGATCAAACAGCAACCCTGACCTGATTCCGGACGTACCAGATCACATCCTTGAAAGATATCTGTATTTGTGCAATAATAATCGTGTTCTGACAATTTCATTTTAAAAATATTGGCAAATACGTTTCGGTAAGAAAATAAGAAACGAGTATGTAAGTATCTGTTTCGTTTCATTAGATCATGCACGTTATTACGACGATATTAACATTATGACTGACAGTATTACTATTCAAGGTATTAATATTAGCTTTTAACTGCAATAATAATATTAACAATACGCAGTATGTTTTGTTTTTCAGGATGGCAATCAAGTTGCTGCTATCACCAAATGGCTGGATTAATACTGTGATGAATATTGGTGTTGAAAATGTTTTTAAGTTGGTGTCTAATATGTAAGTTATTTTTACTAAACATTTTGTTGCTGATTATAATCTCTAAAGTATAATTAACGGAACTCTTCTTAACTAACATAAACAAATCTTTGTAATTTCCAAAGTAAAACTAACACAACCCATGATATGGTACAGTAATGTGTATCTTATCTTGTTATAAATTAAACTTACTAAGTTGAAATGTTAAAAATGAATTCGAAGGATAATTACAGGGTGGAACGATAGAAGTGTCGCTCTAAAGAAAACAACACTACAGATTTATTTTAAAACTTTTATGGACAAAATCAATTCAGATAACTTGATTATGCACTAAAGCTAACCTCTATTAAATGCAGCCGCCTTCAGCCTCAATCACTGCCTCGACACAAGTCGGGAACTGAGTACATGCCTTTTTCACAAGCGCCGACGCAATCTCGGCGAATACTCGGCGATCAGGCTGGCTTTGGTGTTGTGGGAGGTTATGTTTTTGATGTTCCTGGCGTATGATCAAACGAAGTGGTACAGTAGGTTTAGGTTGAAGAGGAGGGGGCCAGTAAGAGAAGTAAGAGAAGGGTGCAAAATCGTAGCACTTCTAGAGCCAAGCCTGGGTTTCTTTGGGCTTGTTGGCTGGCAACGGGCCCTGCTACTAGATTAGGGTTTGTCTGCAGCCACCTGATTGTATCATAGGATCACCACACTCTTGTGCACATCTTGGTACACTCTGGTATTGATTAGTAAGCCGACTTCGAAGATGTGATGTGGCCCTCACTTGAAACCACACCAAATACCATAACCGTACTCGGAAACTGTGTTTTTCTCATCCTGGGCACGTCCTTGTTTTTTGTGGCAATCTACCGATGTATTTTCAGAGTACTGGCAATTGTGCTGTTGTTATAACTTGGATTGGTAGAGAGCAGTGCATCGGTGCATCTCTGATCTCGAGCGTAAAATATTGTGGCACTTTCAGATATGATAGAAGATTCCTATCGCTCTTGGAATTTGTACACAACTGGCCAACTAGAAGATGGTTTGCAAAGAAAAGAACTGTTTTCCTCAAACGAAAATGGAATCATGTCGTCATTTCTAGAAGGTGAAAGCTTACATATAATTATACGCGCACACACATTTGCATATACACGCACACACACACTCATATACTCATATATATGTATATATATATATATATATATATAATGGAAAGAGGATAAATTCAAGCGATAGAGACAATCACTGTCACTATTTATTGCAATAAGATTACATTAGCAAATACGTACACCGTAATTATCTAATAAAATAATTCTACAAAACTATAGATAATAGTCAGGTTTCTTATGTCTCGATTTTAACATTGAAGATTTGCAAAAGTATACATTTTTGGAAAGGGTATTTTATTCGGAATAAGAAAATCAATGTTTGCATTTGCCTACATGTGTATATGGATATATGGATGTCATATTGGAATTCACAAAATGGCGGCCATAAAATGTACGTTTCGCAATATCTCGGCCTCTAAATAAGCTGGAACACTGATTTTAACTGCTGTACGTACATTTTCATTGTCAAAGAAACCAATGGTGGTAGTTATAAAGCAACCACATTTTTAGCATCAACCCTTAGATGCATAACTGCGTCCAAACTGACCTGGTGTGACTGTTTGATTGCAACATCTTTGTAATAAAATATATATCATATATAAATTCATATTCCAATCGTTTAAAAAAACTGTTGCTTTTATGTGACTAATTAACATTGTTAATTTACCTCTGATAATTTAAGAAATCGTAGGTTTTGTATTGCGGCTCCAAACCTCATTGAAACCACGTATGTTAATATGCTTTGTTCAGAACTTTTTGAAAGTCATATATTTACATTACGTAGAAAATGGCTGAAAAAAATGATCCTCACTTATTTGCCGCACCTGAAGTGTGTTCGACTAAACATAATCATATGAATGTGAAGAAGATATGGTTAATACTACAATTAAAATTGGTAAAGAGGATGAGAACGAAAAAGACAATCTGCAAAGCAGCACAGGTGATAAGGAAAAGCATTGTAGATTTCATAGAGCGGAAAGAGAGAAATGTCATGTAAGTAATCTAGTGACAATGACGATGGTCTAGCTGACTTATACACCTTAATTCATTGGATAATGGTCGAATCTACTGAAAAGCTGGAAACTGTAAAGAGAACTAAAGTTGTTGACCAAGCAACACTGACATTGAGCCAAAATATCATGTATGGGTTAAAATCCAGTAAACAGGTATTGTACAAGCCAAGCACTGAATCATCATTCGTCACCTCGTTCCTGAGAGAACCCTTAGGTTCTTGGACTGGCATTGGTTGCCCACCATGACACACACAACAAGAAGCTGATGGATCTTCTCAATGGTCATGGCTACGCTGTTTCATATGGCCGTACCCTTCTCATGGAGACTGCTCTTGCAAATGCTTTTGTAGAAAACACCAGAGCATACCAAGCACTCTGTGTACCACCACTCCTGAAGAAAGCAGAGCTTTGTGTTTTTCGTAGTAGATAACACAGATTCTGCAGAGGATACTCCTGATGGGAAAAAACATCTACAGAACCATCACGGCAGTGCACCAGAAAGTTGATCTTTCTAAGGAACCTATTATAGAACCTCTGATTATAGATGATGCAAAGAGTCTATCAGTCACACTCTTCCATGTAGACATGCTCCACTGTGACATGCCAAACCTCCAAGTCTACCAAGACGTCAGAACAATTTGCCATCAGCCGGGGGATCTCAGGGTCCTATCAGCTGACACAGCTTGGATGGGATGTTGCATCTGCTTCATCTAGAATTAAACTACTCCCAGAGGTGGCACATGAGTAGTCAACTCTGCTGACTGTCATCATACAAGCAAAACAGCTGAAGAAGATGGCAGTTGGGAAAGATCACCCCATGGCCATTACCTTTGACATTGCTCTATATGAGGAGGTGGTGCAGCTTCTAGATGCCAAACCTGACATGAAATAAATGACTGTTTTCAGATTGCTGAACGGCATATCATCATGGCTGCCCTCAGAACGATTGGTGCCTCCATGGAGAATTCAGGCATGGATGATGCCTGGGTGGAAGCAGACATGTATGGTCCTGTCATGACAAGGCAAACCCTGAAAGCGAACTCTCCATTCTTATCAACTTATACATAGCATTTTATGGAATGGCTCTGGAGAAGTTGTTCAAGGACAACCCACAACTGAAAGATGTGTGCCTGCTATGAGGGTAAAGACAGGAAGGTTGTATCCGTGAAGCAAGCAAACAACACCTACGTATAAGCCTTGACCTCTGCTTAGATCATCACAGTATTCCAAAAATGTAAAGTAAAGAAATCCCAGAATGTTCAAGGCCATGAATAGGTACCTGAATTGGGTTGAAGTAATTCTGCAGCAGCAACTCGAAATGCTGATCTCGAACTCCATCTGCAAAACACGGGGCCTCACCCAAACAAGAGCCAAGTACGTCCAAGGATAGAATACTGTTGCCATATCTGGACAGGAGCTGCTAAAAACAGCATATTCTGCCTTGATGGATGGCTCTCGTCTGGGTGAGGCACCGTGTTTTGACAAGCTTCTGGGTTTGACCTTTACTCCTGATCTGAAATGGAACACGTACATCAAGTCTGTTGCCAAGGTCGCTGGAAAGATGGTGGGATCCTTCTACCGCTCCAGAAGATATCTCACTACTGATGCAATTCTCTATCTATATAAAAGCCAAGTACGCCCAAGGATGGAATACTGTTGCCATATCTGGGCAGGAGCTGCTAAAAACAGCCTATCCTGCCTTGACAGAGTACAAAATAGACTTCGTGGCTTAGTGGGGGATGCCCTTTTCTCGACCCTGCTACCTCTCTCCCACAGAAAAGACGTTGCGAGCCTATCCTTGTTCTATCTTTATTTCCATGGCAGGTGCTCGTCTGAACTCCAATCTTTGGTCCCCCCTCGCCAATCTTTCACAAAAAACACCTGTCTAGCTGAATCCACTGTGAAAAATTTACCCCACTAATGGGCCTAAATCAAAACGCGGATTCCATGAACAAAGCTTCTTTCTTAGAACTGCATGTCTTTGGAACTCTGTTCCGTCTGCCTGCTTTCCACCGAACTACAACTTGGATGTCTTCAAGTCCAACGTTAACAAATTCCTAATGAACCACCCCTCTTAAGTAAACACTTAATCAAATCTCCACACTAACGTCATGTGCTTGCAATAACCCTTATCCCTGAGTGGCTTCCGGGCCTTGATAAGTGGTGATCACTGTGTAAAAAAAAAAGAGCTGGCGAAGCAGTGAGCAAGCTGTCTTTGCCATAGACCGCATCAAGTATAAGTGACTCTGGCCAAAATAAATCGCAGATATGTATGGTTTGAGGACCAATCACCCTCAGAAATGGGAGGAACTACGAGCAGGCAATATATCATTCATGAAAGCTGTCATTCCTTTTGTATCTGTTGGAGCATACCATGCATGTGAACACTGAAACAAGCTGATGAAGACTAGCTCTAGCATCATAGGCAATTCCAACAAAGGGGTATGTGGTACCGTCGGCGAGAGGTATTACCTCCCCGTTCCTGAACGCCAACAAAACGTAGTGTACTTCATGTAATACTTTCCTAAATATATGTATATATGCATCATAATATATATATATATATATATATATTATATCTTTTCAAGGGAAATAAGGTAAAAAAAACGATAAAAGTGCTCGATATGTTAATAGAGCGGTATATAATTTTTTAATTTTTTAAATTTTTTATGGGCTCAATAAAAAATTAAAAAATTATACATACATATATATATATATGTATATATATATATATATATATATATATATATATATATATATAATATCTTAAGATAATCTAACTCTTATCCAAGATCCTGGATATGACCTTAAACTATATCCGATGGTGACGCGCCAGCTTGCGGGCTTTGTGGAGTGTGGCGCCACCCTTTAATTGCCATTGCTCCCACTGCCACTCTGACCCGGAGTGGTAGTACTTGTTAGAGTCCTAACTGTGGGTTAAATAGAAACTGACTTAAAAAAAAAAACAAATATACTCTATTAAAAAATCGTTCTTCAAAATCACTAGATTCGGCATTAAATAACCTGAAAAGGGTTTATATGCCGTAAAACAAACAAAAAAAAACAACAAACCAAGTTTTATCTAAACGATATATAATATCTTACGATAATCTGACTCTTATCTAAACGATAATAATTTCATAAAAACCATAATGATCTCATCTAAACGATAATGATCGCCTTCCTGTGGGAGATAATTCTAATATTGCATCTTATCATTTTAGTAATCCCAAGTGGCGAATTGATTTAGAAGGAATTCCACCGAAAGAATTTGCATCGAGAAATGTAAGTATACGAATAAGTTAATAATCGCAAAACATGACTAATTTGAAATTATACTAATGTAAATGAAAATGTTGCATCTTAATTGAAAATAATTAATTAAATCTCCGAAAGTAAATTTCCTTTAGATATTTTGTATACTGAAATTCCAACTATCATTTCCATTTTTTATTTACCTTCAACGTCGTTTGTTTTGTAACATTGCTCTTAATCCCTGCAGGCTACATTTTGAATGAAAATTCGCCTTGTCGAAGGAAGTTGCTAATGAAGGCTGACAATTTAATCGATTAAGCCAAGTGGATCAGTTGCATTAATATAGTAATCTTCATATTTCTCTATTGGAGATATATGAACTTCACAGATTTCAGGGAAAGTATCCCATTGTAATTTGGTTCGGGAGAAGGGTGGCTTTTGTAAAGGAGATTTTTGTATGTAAATTCTACCTGTAGCCCTATTCTGCAATACTGCGTTCCATAGATGAATTCTGTGATGAATAAGAAACCATTGTTCCAGTATCGGAGCTCAGAGGTGTTTTCGTGGAAGATCTTTATTTGAGGCATCGATGCGACTATTTTTCGGGTTTTGCCCGATGGAAGGGCCATGAAAGTGTCATTCGTCAAAATCCATTTCTCGTTCGTGGAATCTGTTTTACATTACAACTAGCTCATAACTTCTTTGCAGAGTTGGGTTGCTTCGTACAACTGATGTGTACACAAGCGTCTGCTAAGTTTATTTAGCATTTGTGCAAGGAATTGATTGTCTAGACTTCAAGGACGATGAATAGTTGAGTTTTGCACTTGAAAGTTGAATAGTAATATAAGAAATTAACAAGGTATTTCTTGTCATTTTTATATATACAAATAATAGGGTATATATATATATATATATATATATATATATATATATTTGTGTGAACATATTTTACCAATAAAATCCTAGCCCTTTATGACCTGGTTGAACTAAATCTTTCAGTCGTTAATTAATGAGTATAACGGCATAGATAAAGTGGGAATTTGTTCAAACACGCTTTGTACGTATTTATTCAGTATCTGGATAGATGTCAGATACCTCCAGATTGCAACTGTCTATTGCCATGGTGCCATGTGGTTATTAATATAGTATGCATTTTATGCATGGTGTATGTTTAATATAGATTAGTCCCCACAATACCACATTTACTCGATAATTTTTCTTGGAGAGCATTTTGTCGATTTAGCTAAAATTTTGTATAGAATTTTGTTACGATAGATTGCAGTGAACTAAGTATTACTGCATCGGTTCGATGCAAAATTAAGGGTTAATGGGGATTAATAAGGACCACAAATTAATGAAGACATTAGTGCAAGTTAAATCGTATCGCATTAACTATTTGACATAAAGCACTCATTCTAAATCAATAGTCTATTTGTCGCTTGCGTGACACTGCTGTCCGAACTTTCACTTTTTGGTTACCACTTGACGCGTCTTCTCTCCACTCCAAAACGAACTTCTGCAACTTTAGCTTTTCTCTCCCCGAATCCGACTTTTCTCTTCTACAAATACAACTTCTCTGCTCGCAATCTAACTTCAGAATGCCCTCCTTCCCCAAATCACTCCTCTTTTATCTCCAATCAGGAGCATCTCATTTGCATACCTCGTGGTCACCCTGTAGGCATATAAAGAAACAGGGCAGCCATTTTTGTTTCTTTCTTCTTCATTATGAACACGAGGTAAGCCACACAAAAACGCGGTCGTTCGTTCTTGTTTCTTTTTTCTTCATTTACACCACACGCCCCCCTGATCTTCGAGATCAATAGGATATTTCGTAATCCTCCATCCAAGCAGGCCGCCTCCTCTCACGTCGAGGCCTCTGGAGGACAACTTCTCGGGGGTTAACGTTTTCAGGTTCACTACAACGCGGGCCTAAGTCAGGTCGAGCAGCATCATTTGCTTCTCGGTGGCCCTCGATTTCCCCTTCTTCACTGCCCTCACTGCATACCGGCAATGTCACATGACGCAGGTCTAAGATATGCCGGGGAACGCCATTCACCATCACATTGTTCTTCGACTGCAATCCTGTTACGACCCCTCTTTTCCAACGAGTGGTACACTGTGCATTGGGGGGTTTCACCCACACCTCTTCACCTACTTTGATAGTGGCTTCTTCACTCTCAATTCCTGCTGTTTTGTTGCACGGATGCCGCCACTTATATGTGAAAACGGCCCTATGAGGCACAGTTGTCTCATCTTGTTTGGGCTTCCGCGAGATGTTATACCAAAACACCGCCTCTATGGGTGATACGTTGCTTTTTCCGCAGCGGCTTTAATGGTGCGATGATTCCTCTCCACTATTCCGTTGCCACTCGGCCGATACGCTGCTCTGAAAAATTCCCTTACTCCCCACTTATCGCACACCCCTTTAAAGGCTTCTGATCGGAAAGCGGGGCCATTGTCCATTAAGAGTTCCTCAACCGGCCCTCTCCAAAAATATCTCCTCGATGACCCCTCCGATCGCCCATGCAGTTTCTGCCCTGATCTCTCTCCAGATGGCAAACCTTCCCGGTCCACAGTCGACCATCGACAGATACAATTTGTGGCGATAGTGTGTCACATCAATGGCCAATCGCTTCCAGTCCTCCGCAACGTGTAGCTCTCCTGCTTCGTGTCTGGACGGTACAGGGTCAATTGATTGGCACTCTCGACAGTTCTCCACCACCTCCCTAACCTCCTCCTCGGTGGTCTCCGGGTAAACCTCTCTGGCTAGGAATAACGTTCGTTCTCGACCAAAGTGGTGCATTTCGTGTGACTCTTTGACTTCTTCCCCTGCACAGCATACCGAGGAGACCTCCTTTCCCTCCTGCAGCCAGGCCTTCTTCACGCGTGTCATCGAATCCGCCTTGTTTTTTTCTGACGGGACCAACACAACAGATACTCTCAACTGGAATTCCGCTATCAGGTCGGTGAGCGCTCCGAGTCAGCGCTTGATCAGCATTTCCGCAGCACCCCTGGTCTTAACTCTCTTATCGCCAGTTACTGCCGACCGAATCCACGACGCTACCGTTGCCGAATCGGTTTTGACTTCAATTATTTTCAATCCCCATTTCAGGGCCAGATTGATTCCTTTTATAGCGGCATCTAGTTCTGCTACGTTGATATGGGAGAAGTCGTTGTTTTTTCTTAGCCACGCCGCATCCTCCACAGTTACACCTCCTATCTCTAGTACGACGCCCAACGCCAGGTTACTGGCATCGCACCAAACCACACCCGCGTCTTCGCCGCTGACATACCATTTCCCTTTCACTGGGTCCTCATTCCTCACTCTCGCAATAACTTCTTGCAGCATGTTCATGACCTCCTTCGTCACACGGCCCTCCCAGCCATCAGTGCCTGTTTGTGGTTTAATAAAGCTGCATGCTATCCTGAGCCAGCCAGCGATAGGATAGTGCCCGACCAGCCTCCCGCAGACTGAGAAGAGTTCTCGCCTCGTCAGCTCAGATCCGACTTCGGGTATTGCATTCCCTCGTTCGAAGACAAGGCTTACTTTTCCATCTCGCCTTAGTTTCAACCCCAGCACCGCTCCTCCATCTAGGGCCTCCGCCGGTTTTGCAGTTAACCCATACTTCTCGACATGACTTCTTACTTTCTCTGCTGTCACCTCTGCCTCCTCCACCAGGATGTCGTCAATGTACGAACTAGTGGCCTCCTCCACTGTACAGTCTGTGCTCAGCACTGTCTTCAGCACGGCAGTCATAATTTTGGGGGCTGAACTCAGCCCAAAGCCTAACCTCGTCAGACAATACACCCGCCCCTTGTACCGGACCAGTTGGTACTGCCAGAGTTTTTCATCTACATGGATCTGCAGATATGCCGATTTCAGATCGACAATCTTAGTGGCCCGCCCCATTCTTCTCCATTTCCTCATGACCTCCTCACATACGTCGATCCCCGTTCCAGTGTGGCAGGCTACGTGTCTGTTCAATTCCCTAAAATCCAGCACGGGCCTAATCTTGTTTTTGGTAGGCTGAACAACCGCCAGTAGTGACAACACTCCTTTTTCTTCCCCTGTCCACGGTTTCAGAATTCCTTCTTTTATCCACCTCTCCACTTCTTCCTCGAATACTTTTCTTATTTCTCCTCGCAGGGTGTTTTCGTAGCAGCCCACCTTATTCTGTAGTTCTGGGGGCCCGGAGATCCATTTCCATTCTACCGTCCACCTCACGCCATCAAACTTCGCCAGGAAATCTTTGTCCTCAATGCAGCAAACCTCCGGTTTTGGGGTTCTGACGGTTCTATCACCTTCCACTCCTGCCATCCCCACTGCGCTGAGACGTCCAAACGTCACTTGGCCCCCTCTTAACGTAGAGCCCCCCAGTCGGTTAATTGCACTCATACCTATAATCACGTCGACACCACCGACCAGATGATTCAACACTAGGGCTTGCAGTCCAATGGGCACCCCTTGCACCATTACTTCCGCTGTCGTCTCTCCTAGGCATTTCACATCCCCGCCATCCACGGTCCTAATAATCCTGGTTCCGCTCCATGACCTCGCGACATTCCTCGCTAACAACGTTGTAGTGAAGCCTGTGTCGACAAGGGCTATGGCTCTCTTCCCATTGACTACCACCGGTAACCGAGGCAATGTTCCATCATGCGCCATTTCCACACAGAAGGGGTAACCACTGGCGCAATAGCTCCCCTTCACTCGTTTCCCTGGTCCCGTGCAGTAACACAATAGCGGCTAATATGCCCCACTTGTCCACATCGGTAGCACGTGATCCCCGGTCTCGGCTCTTTGCAGTCCTTGATCAGATGAGGACCCTGGCACCGGAAACACTTGATGGCAGGTCTCCCCTCCTGTCGCCTCGCCGGCTGCCTCTCATTCAAGTGAGGCCTCATGCACATATTTCCACTCACAGCTGCAGCCACGATTGAGCTTTTAACATTTTTCACTAGGACTCTGGCGTGGACCAAGAGATCGTCCACTTCCATAGAATGGATCCCCGTGATTCTCTGCATGTTCGCAGAGATTTCCTCTGGGAAGCCGTTCACTAGGTGCAGCTTTACCGTCATCTCCAGGCTCCTCCCCACGTAACCAGCCAACCCTGCCAGTCTCCTGATCTCTGCTGCAAAGACGTCAACGGACTCGCCGGTCCACCTCAAACTTGACAGCTTGCCAAGTGCTTAAAATGGGCCCTCAGCGAAGGCCAATTTCAGCCTTTGCTCCACTAAGGCAAGGTCTTCCTTGTCTTCATCTCGCATCTGCTGGTAAATCGTGAGGGCTTCCCTCTCTAAGTATAGCGGCAGCAGGGTGACCACATCTTCTATCTTTTGCAGCTTCGCCACCATTTTTAATTTCTCCAGCCACTTAATCAGGTCACCCTCCCCAGTAAAGGGTCTCAACATCTGAGTGCTCAGTCTCCACTGAGTCATCTTAATTTGCTTGATGCGCCGAAATAGCTTGTCGCTTGCGTGACACTACTGTCCGAACTTTCACTTTCTGGTTACCACTTGACGCGTCTTCTCTCCACTCCAAAACGAACTTCTGCAACTTTAGCTTTTCTCTCCCCGAATCCGACTTTTCTCTTCTACAAATACAACTTCTCTGCTCGCAATCTAACTTCAGAATGCCCTCCTTCCCCAAATCACTCCTCTTTTATCTCCAATCAGGAGCATCTCATTTGCATACCTCGTGGTCACCCTGTAGGCATATAAAGAAACAGGGCAGCCATTTTTGTTTCTTTCTACTTCATTATGAACACGAGGTAAGCCACACAAAAACGCGGTCGGTCGTTCTTGTTTCTTTTTTCTTCATTCACACCACACTATTACATTTGATTTTTTCATGAGCAAAATAATCTCATTTTAAATCTAAACGTATGATATTATCCTGTTATGTTGTCTCAACTAGACTTCTACGAATGATGAGATTAAATCTAATCATCCGTAACCTCCTCGTGTTAAGAACGTCGTATGGAATAGACACGACCAACCTCGCCATTGTTAGAACGGCTTTCATAATAGACTACCCATTTTTTGAGGGGGGACTGTCAAAGTATTTCCCAAAGTTCAACCTTGATATATGTTATTAGCATACCCAACCACAAAAACTATAAACCTGAAAAAAGATTTGGATGGAGAAGTACACTTTTTATCGGGTGTGCGTAGAACAGTGAATTACAATACATAATGCATGTCATTATATATCGAAAACTACTTGTCTCCACTAAAGTTAAAATAGATTGTCTTATTCAGCATAGTTTAAAACTTGTAAAAGTCGTTAGTTGGTGCTAAGTTAAAAGAAATTACCTAAAATAATTTTTTTTTAAAAGTTCATATCTAAGCAGTGTGGAAAATTAGTCCTGAAAATAGAACTTAACAAAAAAACTAGAGTCAGGAAAATAACAAAAAACAATATATAACAAATAAGTATATCTGTAGGCAATGTAGTGAAAAGGAAATTTGTACTTCAGTAGCGTTAATTATTTAACTAACAAAGAAAGAAAAAAATGGCTTAAATGTAGTTGAATACAAACTGAATGAAAAGTTATAAGAATAATAATTCATCTTAACGTAATTTAGAATGTAAAAATGTGTTTTAAATAAAAAGAAATAGTTTTTATGATTTCGAAAGTGAAAAATATATTTTTTTTTTTGCCTAGTCACCCCAATCTCGGCTCGGTGCCACTTTGATGTAGGCTCTACTACGAATCTCTTTTTGCAATAGATTCGGCGGACGTTTATGAAATTGACCCTTCCCACAAATTCCATAATTTACATTTTTTGTCTTTTTTTTACGTTTATCTCATCGGTTACAAACTTTTATTTCACACGAAAAAAATAAAATTGTAAAGAAAGGAAAAAAATATATGACCTCTTTCTTACGTATATGATAGTTTTCAATTATAATGTTCTAATAAATTGAAAATGTACTATGTGACCATAACACAGGACAATATTGTCACAAAATAAAATTGAAAAAAATAATTTAGTCGCAATATTTATCTCGGTGATGGTCTCAAAGTACGTATTCAATTCAGTAGAACGTTATGATTAAAAAACTGATCACCGACGATAAAAGTCATTAATATTGTTCTTTTTTAAATCTGAAAGTTAAGTTTTTAATTGAGTTTAACGTTAATAAAATGTAAATAGTAAGATTTAGAGGGGATGTAGGGTGTCAATTTCCTAACCGCTCGGCAGAGATTCGTGCATCTCATAAGTTTTCACGCTTAATCCAACAATATTTTTTTTAAATCCAATCATTAAAGGACGAAAGTTGGGACGATTATTTTTTTTTTTTTACTGTAGAAGAAAAATGTTTCACAAACGTTTCCATGACATGTACTGTAAAAAAGAAAAGGAAATATTTTACAAACGTTACCAGAACAAAAAAAAAGAAGAAAAAGTTGATGCAGTTAATCGTGTAAATGTCAGCGTCTGGAAATATTGTTAGTTGGTTAAGTGTTATGAAAAACCATACCATATTACTTACTGCTAAATCCAAGGAAAAGGTGCCGCCGCTTCCTGGTTAAATGTTTTCATGTAATGTATGTATCGGGTTATCGTTGTTTTTCTGTTAATATTCGGTTACAGCGAACAGTTTGTATGTAATCTTTTACTAAGAAGTCAGTTCATTTTAGTATCGGATAATTTAAGACGCTGAAACCGGATATGATAACAAGGTTGCAACGTAATTTTTATTAGTGTAACAATATGCAATTAATGTTTATACTAATAATGGTAAATGGAATAATGTACGATGTTGAAACAACGAACTACGGTATTTGTAGTAGTTGTAAACATCGCCAAAGGAAGCTTCTCTAACTTCTTTATATCAAGGTTACGTCTGTTTTGTTTGTGTAACTTTAAACTAAATGTTATGGGTAATTTTTGTAAACATTAGTATGTAAAATAGAGTAAAAGCGATGATGGGAAAGTATAAATGATTTGAAACAATGCGTGGCGATTCTGCGACCATAAGGGCTGTCGTGTTCGTTTTTGTATGATTGTGTATAATCTGGAATAATAGAATTTTATGGTCGCAGCGAATGAGAATAGGCAGAATGTTAATGTTAGTGGGGAGAAACAATTATTTTCGAATAGTGAAGTGTAATGGTAGTTATATTTGTAGGAGTGTTTAATCCAGTTAATAAGAGTGTCAGGTCAATAAAGTTATAATATTTATATATCTACCCGGTTTTGATGGGAGAGTTTGAGGACTTTTCAGGTAGAGGGGAAAATACTCAGTAATTTGTCTGTAGATCTTGGCAATCGTGATGATGTCGCTCGTAGAAAGTAAGATAGTATTTTATTATAACGAATAAATATGTCTGTAACGACGTTCAAAAGTTACATAAAATGATGGGTAAAAGTTTAAACATAATAAATTTATATGTGGTATCTGTTATTGCAAACCTACCGTAATTTGGTCCAGAGACGAATTTCTGCAATTAAATTATTATATATAGGAAAGTATCACAATCATGCAATAAGTTTGGAATCCTTATTTCTTGAAAGAAGAATGCGAACTTACTTAATTAGCGCCTTCAAAATCATTTATATGGTTTTAAAATATGGAAAACATGTTTTAAAAGTTCTTATTGAGCGTAATATATTTTGTTAAAAATATTTCGAAAATGACTAACAGCATAAGTTTACTTTTGGTGAGCTGGAAAACTGCATAATCAGGTGATAATTATTTCATCATATAAATAAGCAATTCGAGAGATCTGATAAGATAGTAAAGATAATTTGATTTGTACGGTGAAATATTTAAATTTCAGTTTAATTACAGGTGGTAATTCGATTATTTTAAAAAAACAATGGTTTTTAGCATTTATTCCAAACAGGTTAATGAACTTTATGCCAAATCCATGGTTAAATATGGTTGAATTTGTACTTATCCTTGCATTAGATATCAGTTCTTATCAATCCTTCACTATGCATCGAATAGATACCAAAATACTTAGTTCGCTGCACCTTATCATGCCAAAGGTTTATAAAAATTCAATATCAGACCAGTAGTTTCTGAGAAAATGTGGTATTGTCATAACTAATCCATATTAATATCTGTTAATGCTTAACTGTGCATCGAATTGATATAATAATAATACTTGATCCGCTGCACCTTGTAGTAACAAAAGTACCTGTAGAATTTCAGTCAGATCGACCAAGTAATTTCCGAGAAAATGCAGAACTGACAGACAGATAGAGAACGGAGCATAATATGTATGAATTAATGAAATTGATTATTGTTATAAAATGTCGGATATGTACTGAAAAATATGTTATCATGAAAGCTTATGGAATTGCGTTCACAGTAAGATTATAATTGATTAACCCACAATGAAGCAGATAATACGATGTAGTGCTGATATGCGCTCTGGTGAGTGTTTGTCTCTATATTTTGTTCATTTATTTAAATTTCAGGTCGAAGACCCCAACGTTTTGCCTAATTACCATTTCAGAGATGATACTTTGATCATATACAACATTATCCACGATTACGTCAAGGCTTATGTTCAGCTTTACTATGGTAACTATTTTCTTATATTTTTATTGGCAGCAATATATGTGCATTACAGTCAGAATTTTACACACTCAGAGTTGATTTATCATAAGAAAACAAATCCGAAAGCTTAAAGTCCAAGATAACAAATCTTAAAATATTTTGTGTTTCTGGGTTTTTAACAAACAAGATTAGATCTTCAAAGCTATGCACTTAACTTCAAACATTTCATTTATTTAATTCAATATAATTTCTGTAGTGCTAACGCGTACCTTAATTTCGAGGAATTACATTTATATGAAACTAGCAGTGCTACACGGCGTTGCCCGGGTATTGGGCACTTTTCATTGAGTAACCTATACTACAACACAATAACAAAAGGCAAAGTAATTATTTCTTCCAGGACACGCTACGCTGAAACACGCCTGCTCTATCTAGGATATTGAGCACTTTGATAATCTCAAATCCTCCCACTTCCCACAATAATTTGATGAAGAATGACGTCATAACCGGAAGCAACCGCCCCTCTTAACCTCCACTCGAATAAAAAGAATGAGATGAAGTCTGCGAGGATTGTCTATTTAAAACAGTCACCAATCCATGTGATGATAATCTCAAGTCGCCCCCCCACTTAACACCATTATTTGAAGACGAGTGATGTCATCACCGGAATAATCCCCCAGCCTATCAACCCACCACTCGTAAAAAAGAAGGAGATAATGTTTGGGAGGATGATATCATTTTCACAGTCGCCAATCCATGTAAATATAATTTGTGTAGTGCTAATGCACACCTTAATTTTAAAGAAATTATATTTATTTTGAATTCGTATATGGTGTATTTTTGAAGGTAGTGAACTTGAAATCAAAATAGATCACAGAAAAATAGTTTTATCATATAAATATGTTGTTTATTCTTAAGATTAATTTTTGGCATTTGTAATTCAAATACAATTCATATGGCGTAGTCTAGAGATTAAATTTTAAAAATGTCACACATAAAATTAGGCTGTATTTCGGCAATAACGTGTCAAGTTTTCTTTTAAGTTGTCTATTGTGTCTGGTATATTAGCGTAATTCAAATACAGTTTCGAACATATAGCTTTGTAGCTCGTGCGTATGTGGCGTATTCTAGAGATTCAATTTTTTCAAACTCCACAAACAAAATTAGGCTGTATTTCGGTAATAACGCGTCAAAACTTTCCTTTCATGTGGTCTCATGTTTCTGCTTTATCAGCGTAAACATATCTCCAAGGAAATAATTTAATGGAGTAAAATTGCACGAACAAGATGATTTGTTGCAGTGTTGATTTCGTGAAATTCATTAATCAAATAACCATATCGCGCACTGTGTGGTATATGGTGCTGTTTTGCTAAAACCACATAATAAATTGCCAAACCAATCGGAACTCAAAATAATCGATAACTAAGAAATCAGCAATTAAAGAAAACAGAGTTTTCGATTTAAAGTTCGCCGTTTTTAAAAATCCTCCCTATTGCATTACTACGATGCCCTAATTGAGACATTGATAACTTGAAAGTTTCATTTCTCTGCTGCAGATTTTGACGGTGTGAGACTAAGAAAACAACCTCTGTCATAAACGTGCGTCAGAAGTAGAGATGCGTCATTGAATTACTCCATTAGGAAAAAAAATTGAACCGATCAACATTCACCAGCTCTTGTTGAACGTTTACGAAACGGATGCAGTTATGTTAGCACAGTTAAGAATTATGTTCGTTGTTTTCAAATTGGCGACAGAAATATGGTTGATAAGGCGCAGTCCAGACGCTCATTCATAGCAACCACTTTAGGAAATACTGTGCGCCTCGACCAACTCATTAGCGACGGATAACAGTGATTGAAATGGGTGTAAAGTTGATGTTAGTGTTATTGCACTGGGAAGTTGTGTGCTATGTGGTTCAACGAATACTCACGTACAACAAAATGAACCATCACCGGGATGTCTGTCAGAACTTGTTGAATCAGCGCGAAACCGAAATTGACGAAATCTTGGACCACAACATCACTGGTGACGAGACGTGGTGTCACCACTACGAGCCGAAGTCCAAATGGCAGTCGGTGAAATGGCAGCAGCTACGCTTCCAAGCGGCAAAAGAATTCAAGATGCTGACATCTGCAGGCAAAGTGATTTTTTGGGGACCTTTGTTGAAACGTTGACAAAGCTGAAGATCCAGATTGCCTGTGTAAGGCCAGAAAAAATGGAGATATTGCATTTGCAGCACGATAACGCCAACTATACACAAGTTTGAAGACAAAAGAATGGGAGACAAGGGTCAGATGGACGCATAGTCACGATTTGGCACCGTCAGACTTCCACTTGTTTGGACCTCTCAATGACACATTATACGAGCAGCATTTCTCCAACAACAACGTCATCGAACCCGTAGTACCTGACTTTTATGACTGACGTATTAAGGCACTTGTTCATGGCTGGCAAAAGTATATTGAGAATTGTTGTTACTATGTAGAAAAATTAATTCTGGAGCACAAAATTATCATTCGTTTTAATGGTACTACTCTCGTCTTCGTAGCTCTTCAACATTCTGAGTTTAAATATATTACGCTCGACGTACGTACTTTTTCAATTGTTTCATGGACGTCTTGCATGTTTAACTCAGATATGCGGGCGACTAAAAAGCCATCTCGATATCCATTCCTTCTATCGCAAGTATTTTCTCTGAAAATTGAAACAATCGATAGCCCGAAGATTCGCAATGTAAATTTATTCATCTTTCAAAGCGTTTATCGTCAAATTAATCGTAGACTTTATATAAAAAGTGTTTAGTTTGACAAAGACGCCCCCGTACACCATAACTAATCGATATAAACATCTACTTGCCCATATTTCCAACATTACTCTACCCTTCTTCATAAACTAATTCAAGCCATAAGGATTCTGGTAAGTCTTCGCACAATCTATATCTATACTCGTATAAATTTGAGGGGTTATTTGTGTATTGATATTCATATTAAAAAACCCTTTTCCTATTTATTTAAAATGAAAAAACACAACTTTGTTATATATCGGCCATGGAAATGTACCCATCTGCAAAAGATCTAGCTAATTTGCATATTCTTTTAGACATTCATTTTAATGAATTCCCTATTAGTTTTTTCCAATTTTCTCATGGGATGATCATCTTTAGTTAACTATTACGTGTAATTATATTCATGCAGATATTCCACATGATTTATACTTGCGTAATATTTGCATAAAAAGGTTATAGTAAACACAACCCTCTTTCTATATATATTATGTATGTGCATATATAAAAAAATATGCCTACCAAACTCTTGCTCCAGATTTTAGTCTACAAACCTGAAACTTTATATATAGGGTATTCGTACCCATGCGGAACTTGATTTATTTTGGGGGATTTAGCCTGGAAAAAATCGGTACAAAAGTATAAAAATACAAACAAACAAAAAAGTTAAATTTTCCAGGTGAAGGTTGAACGACGGCATTACGAATATGCATGTGTAACGTAATAGCTATTGGTTCATGTTTGAAATTTTACCTTTGCAGTAAACGTGTCGTGATAGTATAGTCATTAATGTCAAAGGTAAAAGTTGCGATTCTCGGTGGTGGCGCACAAGTCATTTTTAAAAAAATATTTTTAAATCAGTACTATATATTGGGTCCGATATCATATTAATACAAAATCTGCATTAATCAAAATATCATATTTAAGCATATTTTACGACCAGGCAATGCCGGGTGGCCTGCTAGTAAATTCATAAAACATGATCTATTTGTAATCAGACAATAGAATCGGTGTATGAAATTTGATACTTATCGGGTTTAATTGTTTTTCTTTCGACCAATGCGTTAAAAAAGATGCCAAAATATCCGGCTATGAGTTAACACGTCTCAGGGTTAGTCTAATGGTCCTCTCCCGATACTAATAAAGCACACTGTTATTGAGCTCAATGGAAATCTTACAACTGCCAGAAAAGTGATTTCTACTACAACAGCCAAACACTCTCTATGATATAGAGCGAAGCATAAAACTCTTCCACATATTGTATCTACTTTAGAAAAAAAAAAACACAATACTTCAAAATAAAACTGATATTATTTCTAACCGATTAATACTGAATATAACCGATTAATACTGAATAATATTTTTAATTTTGTTTTATTAAATAAAGAGTTTATGTTGCATCCACCTTAATCATAAGAGATATTTTCCATTCTTTTTTCCCCATTTTTATTCATTCTGTTGGTGACGCCAAGACAGGGTTGATGGCCCTTATAAGAGAAATGTGTACATCCGATCTCGTTGATGCTTATGTTAAAGTCAAATGTGGTTGATGTGTCCCATAGAATAATTTTATATTGTTTTATAAATTATGTAAGAGAAAACATTACGCTAGGCATTCCTGACAATTATTCCATCCTAGTCTGAATTTTCTTTCTAATCTTTCTCATCAAATTCTCAATCGTTTATGGATAATATCAGGATATTTTTATTGTAATATCTCCGTTAAAATATTAAAAACAATCCGATAGCATTTCTCTAAACATCCATGATAACTCTATAATAGGAACAGTAGAAAGTAGACGTTAGGTAAGTATTGCTTCCCTTAATTTGTCTAGTTCCCACATTCTACGGACGCTGTTTCTGTCACAGGGGTAAGAATTGAAGTTAACCTTTAAGTAGTTTTCTTTCCTTCTCTTTTTAGCTCTTACATCAAGTGATTTCATGTCTTGTCGGGATCGATTTTCATTTAAAAAAATAAATTGGCAAAACAAATAATCATCACACAGAAACTATTATAATAATAGAGTAAAACACAAGAAAAACATAGTATTTTAATGAAATACGTTAGGAGTGCAATATTAGTTCTCAGTACTTCAATAACCGCTTGCTACTTCTGTAAGTATACATTTAACACATCAGGACTACGTTTGACTATTCCCAGAATACTTCTTAGTAAACTTGTTAAAAATAATTAGAATATAAACTCTTTAATCATAAAGTAGTTTTCTTTAATTTCTTTAGGTTTATATCAAGTAGTTTCAGGATTGGGAGCGATTTCGATTAACGAAAATTTACAAAGGAGTTGACGATTAAAGAGACATTTTTATGATAATAGATTAAGATAATACTAAAATAACTAGTAGGTTGTTGCATAAGTCTTTGCCCTTTTATTTAAACAAAATCTAAGTATTTTAACAGTAAAAGTAAGTTCGTGTGGGCCCCAAGCTCCAAGTTTTATCCAAATCCCATCGACTGAAGATGGTGTAAAATCACCTGATCTTTTCAACGAATTCTCTACATTTCTGATGGCCATCTTTCTTCAAAAGAACTCTGGGTTGATCTTCGTATATCTTGAATGGTATTCCGGGGCAAGGAGCGTCATTGAGGTAAAAATTGCGTTGTTTGAATCTGGTAAACCAATCTTGAACAGCTCTCTTAGCTATAATGTTTTCTCCATATACGGCACACATATCCTTGGTCACTTCACTTGCTTTTTGACCTCGATTAAAGAAAAGAAGGAGGTGTCGAAAAGGTGATTGTTTATCTACTTGATAATCCATTTGACGGTTCTGAAAAACGAGAAAAAAATTATATGAGCAAAGAAAGATGATCATTATCTTGAATAACAGAGTACGTGCTTTCTAATGATATATAATCCTTTGCCAAATATCAAAACATGTTTTAGAACAATATTTTTATGAAACAGCGGGAACATGTGCAACAAACTGATAGCATTTATACAACCGACAGATTTGCAAGTTCAATTGAGCGATATGTTTAGATATTAGCCAGCATTTAGAGAATATAGGGACGGAATAAACGGATAATTTGGGCCTGTTACAATGGATATTATTACGTAAGCGTTGTTTCGTTTGTAGATGATGACAATGTAGTATTGAATGATTCGGAAATGCAAAGATGGGCAGAGGATTTGTCCAAGGACACAAGCATTCCAGGTGGAATTGGTATAAAGGTAAGTTCATATTTCAAGTTTGTATCTATAATAAACACTAACGCAAATGATTTAATGACTTCATCTGCCAAATGACAATAACACTGAGAGTAAATACGTAGGAATTTTATTAACATTACGAATAAACATGTAAAATTGTGTTTTAATATTATTATATTTTATAGCAGTTACTTATTCATAATACCGATAGTAAAAATGTGGCATGTTTGAAGAACAAGAGTCAAAGGTTTGAGAAACCATATATATATATATATATATATATATACATATATACATATATATATATTATATAAAGTAATGGTTGTGTACAAAGAGAGAAAGAAAGTGCATATTTAAAAGAGTATAGTCATCAACAATTGTAAGTTTTTAAGATTTTTATAATTTTTTAAATATTTACCTATAAAAACTATAGAGATCATTTGTAATAGTTAATATATATAGAGAGATCAATTTTAATGGTTAAAATATATGGAGAGCATTTGTAATGGTTACACCATACAGAACCCATTTATAATGGTTAATATATAGAGAGATCATTTATAATGGTTAATATATATAGAGGGCATTTATAATGGTTAATATCTAGAGAGCATAAATAATGGTTACAATATACAGAGAGAATTTAAAATGGTTAAAATATATCGAAAGAATTTATAATGCTTAATATATATGGAGAGAGAGTACTTATAATAGTTACTATATATAGAGAGCATTTATTCAATATATATTGATATCATTTATAATGGTTAAACTATATAGAGATTATTTATAATGGTTAATATATATAGAGAGCATTTATAATGGTTAAATACAGACAATTACTGAAAATGCTCTCTCTATATATTAAGCAATTATATTGGTTCTCTATATATTTTTACCATTATTAATGATCTCTACACATCTTAACCATTGTAAATGCTCACCATATATTTTAACTATTATAAATACTCTCTCTTTATATTAACCAGTATAAATGATCTCGATATATTTAACCATTATAATTGCCGTCTATATATTTTAACTATAATAAGTACTCTCTCTATATATTAACCATTAAAAATTATCTCTATATATTTTAACAATTATAAATGCTCTTTATATATATATATATATATATATATATATATATATATATATATATATATATACCATTATAAATGTTCTCTCTTTATATATCAACCATATATATTTACCATTATAAATTCTCACCATATATATTAACTATTATAAATGCACTCTGTATGAATTAATCATTAAAACTGATCTCTCTATATATTCACCATTATAAATGCTCTCTCTCTATGTATTAATACATATTAATCCTCTTTCTCTCGTTCTCTCTCTCTCTCTCTATATATATATATATATACACTATTATAATTATATATATATATATATATACACTATTATATTACTATATATATATATATATATATATACACACTATTATAAATGCTATATATATATTAACCATATTAAATTTACGCTATATATATATTAGCCATTATAAATACTCTCTCTATATATTAACCATTATAAATGATCTCTATATATATCAAATAAATGCTCTCTCTATATAGTAACTATTATAAGTACTCTCTCTCTCTCTCTCTCTCTCTCTCTCTCTCTCTATATATATATATATATATATATATTAACCATTATAAATTCTCTCGATATATGGTAACCATTTTAAATTCTCTCTGTATATTTTAACCATTATAAATGTTCCCTATAGATATTAACCATTATAAATGCTCTCTATAGATATTAACCATTATAAATGCTCTCTCTATATATTAACCATTATAAATGGTCTCATTATAGTTTAACCATTATAAATGATCTCAATATATTTTGACCATTAAAATTGCTATCTATATATATTAACTATTATAAATGATCTCTATAGTTTTTAACAATTATAAATGCTCTCTCTATATATTAACCATTATAAATTCTCTTTATATATATTAACACTTATAAACGCTCTCTATATATTAACTATTATAAAAGTGTCTCTACATATTAACCATTACAAATGCTCTCTCCCTCTCTCTGTATATATTAAGCATTATAAATCCTTTCTATATATTTTAAACATTATAAATGCTTTCTATATGTTTTAACAATTATAAATGTTCTCTATATTTATTAATCATTATAAATGCTCTTTATATATATTAACCATTATTAATGCTCCGCATATATATTAATAATTATAAATGCTCTCTTTCTCTCTCTCTCTCTCTCTCTATATATATATATATATATATATATATATATATATATATATATATCCTGATATGCCGTAAGATTAGAGATTGTATTATACTGTAAGCATTAACTCAAAATCAGTATTATGAATATTTATAATTCGATCTCAAGAAGTTAGATCAATAATATAAACGAAAATTATGAATTAACTTATGTAAAACTACGCACAATTGATTATCTAACAAAGAAATACAAATAATTATTATTTTTTCCCTTAATCCATAGACTTTCAATGAATGGCTCATCTCATCGAAGGAGATATTATTAGCAAAATAGATATAGGAAATTATAAACTGTGCTTGTTAACACATATATTGAAAATTAAAATTTAAATGATGGTGTAAAAAATTATACTCCACGGTTCACATAATGTTCTAGAATGAATTCCACAGTTTTTAAAGTATATTCCAGACTGGAGAATAACATCCAAGTCATCCGTATGTAGTAATCCATTATTTTAAACTAGCGGGGGTACCCGGCGTTGCCCAAGTGTTTGTTTCCGGGACGGGGGGAGTTTTAAAAAATGTTATGGTAGGTAAGTAGGAAGGATCAAACCCGAAGTCATGAGTAAAAGTAGGAAAATAAAGTGTGAAAAAAAACAAAAAAACATCTGCCACATTAACAGTTCGGCCACCAAGAAAAGTCCATTCCAGTTGTTTAGGAAAAAAAACGACTACGGTAGGTCGGCGCGAACGTGAAAATATAATGTGAATTGTCCAGCACGCTAACCACTACGCCACAGAGCACTGCAGCTTAGTTTAGTGATTTTAAATAACTTCACATGAAAGAACTACGAAGCCAAACCGGTGTTCTCTTCTCAACTGTTCCTTGTGAACGATCCCCAAACGGTGTTAAGTGGTGGCAGGGGGAGGAGGAATTTATAAGAGAGAAAATATTTTACCACTTCCATTGATCTTAACCGATTTTGGCCGTGACTTCTCAGCAGAAAAAGTATAGAAATCTAAGATTATCGAGGAATTTGAGAAATAATAAGCCTATAACACACCTCAGATATTGTTCTGCCGTTTGTGCATATTATATTTGCATGAAATATCTTGATTTTTAATCCTATTAAGGTCAAAATTAGACGGGAAAAAATGAGTTCATTTTATTTATATATATACAAAGAATAGAAGAAGATAGAAGAAGATAGATAGAAGAAGATGTGGTAAAATTTTTTGGAAAATCTTTTTCATAATTTGATATTCGCGCAGTATGTATTGTATTAGAATGAATTAACTGAAAAGCAGTTTTTATGTACTTTTACCGATGAATTTGGTTCTAGTTAATTCTTATTAAATTAATATATTTTCTACTATTACAGTTTCAAAAGGGGGTTAAAGTATAATATAACGTCGAATAAAATAAAACAGAGAAAGAAATTCTCAAATGCTCTCATCTGCGCCATTTTGTGATATTTACTTTGGCAATTATTAGTACTCCTTTGCCAAACAATAATTTTTTTTTTTTAATTTATATAATTGAATTCGTAATTTCCATTTATATACATAGTAAAACGATAACAGTGTCATCTTAAAGAAACCAACACTACATCTTTATGTAAACACATTTATTAAATAAAAATCAATTTTATTAATTTGATTATGTAGTAGAACTGATATCTATTCAATGTGATCGTCTTTAGCCCATATCACCGCCTCGATATTAGTCCGGAAGTGAGAGCATGCATTTTTCACAAGCGCTGGCAGGAGCTCGTCAAATACAGTGCAGATGGCGGCGATCAGGTTTGCTTTGGTGTTATGGGAGATCATGATAATAATATTGTCGACGTATGACCAAATGAAGTAGTCCAGCGGGTGTAAGTCTAGATAGGAGGGAGGCTAGCGGGATAAGGGTACAAAGTCGTCCATGTACTCCTTCTGAATCCAAGTCTTGATATCATTGAACGTGGGTCAGTGCCCAGTCCTGCTGCCACACGAATAATCTTCCAGAGACCACCTGATAGGTCCAGGGGATTACCACACACTTTAGCAAATTCGGGTAGACTTTCGTGTTAACTTTCAAGAGGACTTCGAACATGTAAGATGGCATGATGTGGTCCTCACCTGAAACCGCATGAAAGACCATAACCAAGCCCGGAAATTTTATTTTCATTACACTAGAAACGTATCTGTTCTTCCTGGCAATCATACGATGTATTTTGAGGGCGCTGGTAATAGTCCTGTTATCATACCTTTGATCAGTAGAGAGTATGAACTGTACAGCAGCACATCTACCATCTCGTTCGTTGACCATTGTTTCATTTTCAGATATTATAGAAGGCTCTTGGTGTTTGTAGAAAACTGGCCAACTAGTAGAGGATCTGAAATAAAAGAAGAAAGGCGGTTTTCATTAAGCGGAAATAGGATTATGTCGTCTTTTCAAGGGCGACAATTCTACCGTTTACCTATATATATGTATGTATGTATATATATATATATATATATATATATATATATATATAATCTTTACAAAAGCCGATTATAACTAATAATAACATCATAATAAATAAACGCGTCTAATCCTTTATATCTAAATAAACTAGACCTATCTACCTCCCTTAAGTAAGTAAGGGTTTCAATCATATCGCATAGGTTCCCAAATTTCAAATGAATACAACCGAAGTAAATAGTCACTGAAAGTGATCAAAAAACGAGGAAAATAAGAACATCGATTTCGCTTCATTTTTTTTCTATTTTTTTTTAACTAATTTTCAACACTTATATTTTATTTCAGGGAGTCCCTCAACGAAATGGAAAAGGCGGATTTAATACCATTGATGATTTAATAATGGTGATCTCTGCCGTCATATACACATGTAGCGCTGGTCATGCGGCAGTGAATTTCCTCCAATACACCGAATACAGTTTTCCGCCGAATTATCCAGCACAGCTGCGTGGAAAAATCATCAGTGATAAGGTATAATAATGGTGTACTTGTTACATTATCGCTTTAGCTGGTTGTTCAAAATATGTTTTTCTAGTCTATCTAATGTGTACATGTACTTTATTCCTTGGCACAAAATATATACACGCACTGATAGCGAAGTAAAAATCACAACACAGTTGATCTACAAAAATATATTGTTTTATTTCACTCCGAAAATCAGCTTTTCTGTAACAAATTGTTATTACTGTTTTTGAAGTTTACTGGAAGGCACGGGGTGCGTGGTAAGACGATTGTTTGGTGGTGAAGAGATGGGTAACACGTGCCGCATCTCTCTTTCTCTTTCTCTCGCACTCTCGCTCTCTCTCTGTCTCTCTGATGACTTTATTAATAAACACATTCTTTATCATTTCAATTTTAAATATTTTTGTCTATTATCTCAATCTTTGACTGATATCTCATATATTTCTCGGTCAAATTACATATTCCGTTAGACAACAGTGAAAATACGAATTCTTAACATGTGAATCCATTTGCATGTGTGCAACCCATAGAATTGTTTTCTTTCTGACGTAGCCTAGCAATATCTAACATATTGTGCATTTCATATATCTTATACATTTCTGTTAAACACAGGTGAAACTAATAAAGTAGATTGGCTAAACAAAAACAAAACCAAGAACGTCATTAAGTTTTGCTATACTCTTATATACAAGAAAATCTACTCAGCATTTCCAGGGAGTGATAATAGTAATATTACAGTCTTACATATGAAAAGTGATATACATAAATAAAAAGAGTACTCAATATTCTAGATAGAGCAAATATGTATAAACACAGCTTTTATCAGGAGAAATAATATATTTGTATTTGTTTTATCATGTTATAAACTAGATAAAGTACATGATATTTTCACGGTCGCCAATCGGAATAACACAATATGATATATACAGTGAGCAGTATGTTTGTTACTGTAAAGTGCTCAATATCATGGATACAGCAGATATTTTAGAAAAGGATCTTTACTGAGCATAATATAGGCACTAATTTCTATTTGAAAAATTAAACATCAGCTTTGCATTGAATATGGCCTATAGTTATTAATAATAAATTCAATTAGATCTCTGAATTTCAACGTTGAAATGGTAAACCAAATTATCTGAAAGAAAACAGTGTTTCATAATTTTTATGTCCCTTTACGAATATGAAGGTCAGCGATATTAAAACTGATGAATAGCATCCTTATACTAATTTTTTTTTTACTTTACTACAAATGCTTTAGATATCCTTTTATGTAATTGTTGCCATTGATGAGGTACTTTTTTACATGGAAGTCGCCACTTATCAAGGCCCAGAGGCCACTCGGGGATAAGGGCTATTGCGTGTACAGTAATCAATGGGACAATATCGTAGTAACCGTTAGTAATGGAGATCTGATAAAGTGTCTTACTTAAGGGGGCGGTTTATCAGGAACTTGTTTATGATGGACTTGAAGACATCCAAGTTGTAGTCAGGTGGGAAACAGGCCAACGGAAGAGAGTTCCACAGGCATGAACTTCTAAGAAAGAAGCTTTGTACATGGAATCTATGTTTTGATTTAGGCACAGATAAAGAGTGGGGAAAATTACTGACAATGGTTTCAACTAGACGGGTCTTTTTCGTGAAAGATTGACGAGGGGGAACCAGAGATTGGGGTTCGGACGAGTACTTTCCATGGAAATAACGATAAAACAACGACAGGCGAGCAAAAGGGCATCCCCCACTAGGCTGCAAAGTCTATTTTGTAGTCTGTCAAGGCAGGATAGGCTGTTTGAGCAGCTCCTGCCCAGATACGGCAGCAGTACTCCATCCTTGGATATATATATATATATATATATATATATATATATATATATATATATATATATATATATATATATATATAACGTACTAGCTGACCCGTCCTGTCGTTAACTGAGAGTATCAGACATGTTTATATTTAGACTAAAATAGATTCTTTGACAAATTTATTTTGTAGTTATTTGACCTTTTGTGTTGCACGTGAACAATGTCTTGCACTCTTATTTAAAATAGATGTTTTTGTTACTAAAACCTGTTTTTAAAAAAAATTGGAATTTTACTAAAAATTTTCTGATAAATGACAAAAACCATTTAAACTGAAAATAATTAAAAAAGAGAAAAAGAAATGATATTATGTTCGCTAACAAAGATTAATTACTAATAATTATGCCTGCTCCTTTTAAGAATTGAGCTTTTATTGTTAAGCAGAGTATGCTGAAATGTAAAAGTCGGTCACTTAGCGCATGTACATAGATCGTGATGTTAAAATTATTTGATCACTCTAGACCTACTTGAATGAAATAAATGTTAATTTGAACTAAATTCTCACTGTGGTTCACGCTGGCTAGAGAGTATGACTCTTGCTAATGAAGCCAGAGATGACTTTGTGGTCGGGTTCGAATCCCCTGACCGGCAGTAATCGTGACTCCCCACACCGATGACTCCTGAAAAGATAAAACACTAGTGCCTGTAGACATTAAAAACAAATACAGTAATAATTATATATATATATATATATATATATATATATATACATATGTGTGTGTGTATATATATATGTATATATATATATATATATATATATATATACATAATTCCAGGTTAAAGATATTCAAAAGTGATAATCATTGAATTTAACAAGATTATTAACAGTGCTCAACAAGAAAGAGCATGATATACTGATGAGAGAAATATATATTAGAATAAAAATTCATTGACTTAAATAGAGTATGAATGTTCAATGGAATAGCCCATCTATAGCTACCATAGGTTTATTCAGTTTATTTTGGCACTCTCGAAGCGATAAGGAACTACTCTTAACCAAAAGCATAAAAGAAAACTAATCTTATATGTTATATCTCATAGGATTAACGAATACATCGACGGAGGTTTCAATTTTAGGGTAATTGCCCTTTGCATATTAAAGGTTTTTGATAGGGTATGGCATAAATGTCTACTCCACAAGATCTGAAGCTACGGTAAAGCTGGAAATGTCTGCTCAATTATTAAACCATTTCTCTTTAATAGATTCATAAGAGTAGTAGTTGACAGGCAGAAATCAGAAGCCACAGTATTAATTCTGGAGTCCTTCAAGGGTCCATCCTGGGCCAAACTCTCTTCCTGATCTACATAAATGATCCCCCAAATCACATCCTAAGATTTTTCGTAGGCATTTATGCTGGTGACACTACCATCTATGGCAACACTTTAAAGGCCGTAAATGACCAATTTCTCTTTGATTCTCTCTTCCCTGGTCTGGCGCATATTGTATAATGGATAAAGAGGTTGCTAGTTTGCGTAGTAGTAGTTGGCGTCTAAAGCCAAGCTTCTATCTTTCAACGCTCTCATTAGCGTCTGGCATCAACTGAAATATATGACTCTCCTCTTGGGGAGGCTCCACGTTCTGACAAGCTTCTGAGTTTGACCTTTTCTCCTGATCTAAAATGAAACACCTACATCAAATCCGTTGCCAGAGTCGCTGGAAACATGGTGGGATCATTCTATCGCTCTAGTAGGTATCTCACTGCTGATGCAATTCTCTACTTGTATAAAGGCCAAGTACGTCCATGATTGAGTACTGTTGCCACATCTGGGCAAGAGCTGCTAGAAAGTCCTTATCCTGTCTTTACAGAGTGCAGAGTAGACTTTGTAGCCTAGGGGAGGGTGCCCTTTTCTTTTTCATGCGACCTCTTTCCCACAGAATAGACTTTCTAACCTGTCTCTGCTTTATCATTATTTTCATGGCAAATGGCCGTCTGAGCTCCAATCTAGGTCCCCTCTCATCAAACTTTCACGAGAAACACTCGTCTATTTGAAACCACTATCAATAATTTCCCCCACTCTTTATATGTGCCTAAACCTTAACATAGATTTTATGAAAAAAGTTTATTTTTTTAGAACTGTATGCCTGTGGAACTTTTTTCTGTTTCCGTGCTTTCGGGCTGACTATAATATGGTCGTTGTCAAGTCCAACGTAAACAAGTTCTCGATGAGCAAACTTTCAGAATTTTGCAATTTGGAAAATTTAAAAACCTCATAGTAGAACTGAAGACACAAGGGCAGCCATGTGTGCAGCTTGATAGTGACTGCTAGATAAAACAAATTGCAATTTTCTTTCGGCGTCCAATAAATGATTGCAAGACTTTGTTTTACTCGAATTAATCGCTACATATATGTGCTACACTTTCCAGAAGATGCTGCGTTTGTTTCAGTTGCATCGAAAATTGCAACACTCTCACTCGAACTCTTCTGGATTGAGAGATCAGATTCTTACACTATAAGCTAACATTCAGCTGATGTAGACAATTATGACACTCACCAATAACTCCAACATCAATAAAAATGCTACCTTCTTGACTGATTCCATCTAATGCAAGCTAGTGGAGCAATGTCAAAATATTTACAGAGTTGTATAATTCAATATATGTTAATGCAGTAATGCAAAGTAATTTACAATGTATTTATAAATAATGTACTTAGCATGCCGAAAATGTGTGTATCATCTTCTGTAATATAAAAGCGAAAATGTGTGTGTTTGTGTGTGCACTTTTTGGGTATGTCCGGAAAAGGCTTTTGGAGTGAGGACGCCCGGCATGCTCACTCATTCTTAAAACTTTTAATATACTGTCTAAATCATAATATATACGAGTTACGAACAGAGGTCGCGTCTATCTTTAATTTGCCCGACTTTTACACGCTATTGTCGAGACTTTTCTCAATAACCGCGTTTTTTCAGTATAAAAAAATCGAAGCTGAATCCGTATCAGCAGTTTCACAGCCCCCGTGCCGTGCTTGGCTTTTTTGCCAAGATCAAGTCACCTTTGTGTAGTATCTGTTCCAGCAGATACTGCAATCAAAGGCCATATGTGGGGTTTCCCCCACATATAAGACTATTGCTCTTGTAGCAATCAGTTATTGGTCAATGTAGGGGAAACCCTTCATACCAGTTGTCATTATCCAGCTCCCCTACTCCCCTACTCCCCTACTCCCCTCGCTCCACATTAAAAAAACAACCTTGTGCCTAATTTGCTTATTGGGGAAATAAAAAAAACAGCCTCGCAGCGAAAGGTAACTGCAAGATATGTTTGACCTCATTATCATTAAAATCGCGCATTTAAGTTTTAATTGTTAAATGAGATCACTTTTCTGTTACTCTACCGTAGGTGAGTGGATTAAATGTAAGGATTTTTCCACCTTCCCCTCAAGGTTCCAGGTTCGATCCTACCTACCAAATATATATATATATATATATATATATATATATATATATATATATATATATATATATATATATATATACGAAAATGTGGGTGTGTTTGTGTGTGTTTGTATGTCTAGCAAAAACTATCGACAGAGGCGACGGATTTTCGCCAGATCGGTATCATTTTCAAGCTCGAACCATCCGACGACAAATATCGAAAAACTGGCTAAAAACATCCATTCCTTCATCATCAACAGGGAGGAGTGAAAAAAATCGTTCATACATGACAAGATAGCTTCTACGCATTCGTCAACACGCGCAAAAGACGTTGTCTCTTAAATTCGGATCAATATTATAAAAACCGAATGATATTCGCCATACGTTTTTAGTACAGCGGTTAAAGTGACAGCGTCGTTATCTTATGATTGCAGGTTCGATCTGAGGTATCAGATAATTTTATTTTCGATTTTTAAACATTTAATATTGAAACAGGGTTATGTATGCCTTTTTTTAGCTGCTTTTTTGTTTTTGTTTTTTCTGAACACGTTCATCCCCCCTCACTCTTTTACTTGGGGGGGCTGCTTTATTTTAAAGACGATTTACGTTCGTCCGCTGTTTTTTTTTTGGGGGGGGGGTTCCGATTTTTTTCGAAGTGTAAACAGGGTTATTACTTCGCTTATTCTTTACCCCCCTACAGACACTTCCAAACACTCGGGCAACGCCGGGTTCCCCCGCTAGTCCTGAAATAAAGCAAGAATAATACTTGTATAGTGGATATAAAAACATCATCAAAAACTGTGTGTCCAATTCATATATAGGGAACAAACGTTTTTTTCTATTTTAATCCCAGAATGTAAATCAAAATTTTATATTTGTATTTTACTAGTAGGTCACCCGGTCATTTCACGGTCGTAAAATACGCTTAAATATATTTTGAATAATGCAGATTTTGTATTTATTATAATACTAGCCTGGGTGCTCGGCGTTGCCCGGTTGTTTTGAAGTGTGTGTTGAGCAAAAAAAAAAAGTGGTAGTGGGCAGAAAAGCTCTAACCCACACTGCGAAAGAGGGAAAACAACGCGAATAAAAAAACGTGCCGTCTTTGCTATTGCGTCCATCGCCAAACCAGACGTAGCGAAGGTTTAAATTAAGGCTAGTCAATCGAAAAGAATGGGATGACTTTCGAAAATATCGGCGAAAAAAGCGACCCCTCCTAGTAGAAACGTTCCCAGTTGAGAGTTAAGGAATAAATGTTTTTAGCCAATTTTTCGATACCGATCTCGTGAAAATCCGTCGCCTGTGTCAAAAGTTTTAGGCAAACACACATACATACATTTAAACAGACAGGTGAGATATATATTATAGATTATACTAGCAGTACCCGCTAACCGGCCTTGCCCGGTGGGAGCGTGCGACACCTCCAAAAAAAATTAAAGTAGGTTGTTATTGTTGTTGTTGTTGTTGTTGTTGCCTAACCTCCAACCTCTTATGTTATGAACGGCTTTCAGAATAGACACCCCCAACTCCTCACGGTAAGAATGGGTATCAGAATCGATAACCCCTATTTTTCCTTATCAAGAACTGGTGGAGAGAGGTGGTGTAGTAAGGGTATTTTTAGTTTTTTTTATCATTCATTAGAAAAACTATTTAATCAGTAAGTCATTTAATCACCTGAAAACAATGCATCACCTTGCTCCCTCAAATTCAATATAGTACTAATGTTAATTTAAGGTATCATCAGTTGTTTTCTATGAAACAGTGTTCGCATGCATATATATATATATATATATATATATATATATATATACTTCATTTATTCACATAAATTTAATATACGAAAGTATAGATTTATGCGTAAACTTGAAGTATTTACTTCAAAAGTGCTCAATTCGTAGGTAGAGCTAGTTAGTAATTTATAAAATATATATGGCGATTAAGCTACACTGAATATTCTGCGTTTCATCCAACTATAGGATTCGTCAGGCTGACGAATCCTATAGTTGGATGAAACGCAGAATATTCAGTGTAGCTTAATCGCCATATATATTTTATAAATTACTATCTTTCTCTTTCTCTGTAAGCACAATAAGAAAGAGAGAGAGAGAGAGGGGGGGAGATAGAGAGGGGAGAGATAGAATTAGAGAAGCAATTAACTCAGAGCGGCTAAGTAATTGGTTTATTTAATGTGTAACGCTGGCATCGTGGATCAGTAGACGCCATATTGGATAAGCGTTCGGTAAATGTTATGATCCGGAATAAGGGATCAGATTGATATAAGCCAATGAGAATAGCTAGAATGTTTTAAAGGCGAATTTATTACTTTTTTAATCGACAAATTGAATGTTAAGGATTTTGCTGTGAGTGTATGAATCAGTTACGGAGGGTGTAACCACAATATCCGCGCCATGTATTTAGTAATCGGCGGTGTTTACTGGGTTTGGGAGGAGGACTTGATTAATAATAGGGCGAAAAATCAGGATACCTTCTTTTATAGGTGAATGCGATAATGCTGGTGTAAGATAGTGGCTAACAGGCTTGACATGAGAAATGTGTATGTGGACTCTGTTTTTGTAAATCTACAGAGGGGAAAATTGCGTCATTTTTATTATATATACATTATATAGTAATGATTTAAAAAGTAAAAAAATATATATATATAAATGACTCGTGGGCCATCACCAAGAATCGAAACTAAAACCGTTGGCTGACGATGTGTTTGCCTCTGCCTATCTCTGACTGAGATATGAAGGTATGTTTTCTGCAAATCTAAAAATTAAAACATGAACCAATAGCTACTACGTTATGTATGCATATTCGTAATGCCGTCGTTCGAGCTTTACCTGGCAAATTTAACGTATTTTAATTTTTTCACCTTTGTACCGATTTCCCGGTCTAAAACCCCAAATATAAAGTTTCGTATGAGTCCAAATACCTTATTTATGAAGTTTCATGTATGTAACTCCAAAACTCAAAAATATATATGAAAAGAGTTTTGTGGTGTTTATTAATAATTTTGTACGCAAATATTAAGCAAGTATAAATTATGTAGAATATTTGTGCCTAATGAATATGGATGCAAATGTGATTTCAATTTTTTTACTGGAAGATGGTGACCAAATGATGATTCATAAAAAAACCATTAAAATGCCACAACACACCTGGCTTTTGATAAATAAATTCCAACCTTGAAAAATACATTTCCAAGTTAGCGATATAAATATAAATGTTTAATAGAAAAAATAATAAATCTACAAATTTTTAAATTTTGAATTATTTTATGTAATACATTTTTAATAGTGCGCATGCGTGGTCATTAACATTTATATGCTTGGTAAACTACTAAATTAAATGAACTTATCATGATTTATAGAATATATATTCTCGAATTCACGGTGGGTAACATGGGCATATCACTTATTTTTTTTATATAAACGCTATACTTATATAATATTGTACTTATACATTAGACACGTCCTGCGACATGTTTTCTGCTTGTTGTTTATAAATGTAAGGCTTAAAATGAATGTCGTATAGGTTTCAATATTCCGTAAGACGAAAAGAATTTGGAAGCCGTCAAGGTGTCATATAGAAGTTTATTTATTTTCTTTAAAATTCCAAACGCATGTTCATGTATTTTCATGAAAATCGTTTATTAGCTGTTTAATATTAGCATTATTGATGGTGTGCATTTGCGCAAGAGATAGATAGATAGATAGATAGATAGATAGATAGATAGATAGATAGATAGATAGATAGATAGATAGATAAAGATTCTACTGAGTCCATCGATGAGATGCTAACTATTACAGCCACTCTAGGCCAACAGACCTGAGAGTATTTGCCACTATGGAGACTCTCTATCTTTTAATCCCCTCGATTGCACTTTTACCGACAGGTCCCATTTTTTTTTTTTTTTTTGCATTTTGTTTACATAATAGTCATTCAATCAATAATGTGCCATGTAAACTATCATATTTAGCAGATTTTACAGTAGAATGCATGGAATGCGAACAAAATGAGACTCATCTTTCTCTCTCTCTCTCTCTCTCTCTCTCTCTATATATATATATATATATATATATATATATATATATGTATGTATATATATACGGTTGCTTTAAATAAGTTTCCAGAATTTTTTTTATTTATTGATAGAATACATATTAAACAATAGTCCTCTTCGAAGTAATTTTCCTCCTGCTGCTTTTTCCCCAGAACCGCTAGACTTTGGAATTCCATTCCAGGTTCCTGCTTCCCCAAATGTACTGACGTGCAGAAGTTATAGTTCAACGTGAACCGACATTTTGCTGTCCAGATCCCTACATAGTACCCCAGTAGTTGTTGCCCTCTACACCAAAGTGGCAATGTCCCTTGTTTGGGGTGAAATAATTAAAAAGAAAAAGGATAAACTTAGTTTTCCTTTTCATTTTTTTAATTCCTAGTGACATGATGCCAGTATGAAAAACAAGAACCGTTTGGTGTTATCAACGACGATTTTTCAAATGTCCAGGTTAGGAGATTCGCGTAGTCGCGCGGGGAAAGTTACATGAGTATATGTTTTCTCCGTTATAAAACGTTGTTTAAGTGATAATTCAAAATGCCACGAAAGATAAAAACGATGAAAAAATGTGTCTATACTGAAGAAGACGTGATTACGTCGAAAAGTTTGATTTATAAACAAATAAATGTTTGTTTATATATAAAAAAATCTACATCGAATTAGGTTAATAAACTTACATTTTGAATATATATATATATATATATATATATATATTATATATATATAAATCCGTAATCCTGTCTGTTTGTTTGCTTGTCCACGATTTGATTAATATATACAAAGGTTTCCTTACTTTACTCTTTCATTTATTTCTATATATAGCTTCATTCTTGGAAACTAGATACAATAAAAAGATTATGTCATTTGCATATGACATTAAGAAAAATCGATTTTATTAAATAGCGGTATTTTAATTAATGTTTCTAGCGAGAAAATTGTTTTCAGTGTTTTATTTTAAATTGTTTTTAATACATTTTAAACAATAATTATATTGATAACATAGTTATTTATTTTTGGAATTATTATTTCAACATCTAATTTTTAAAAAACTTTTAGAGTTATTTGCCCCTTAGAATCTTCCGATCATTTCATTTGTTCGTTGTTATTATTCTTCAAACAGCTATACGGAAATCGCAAATTTTACGATGTGACCCATCGTTGTTTAATACCTAAAAAAATAGGATCTACTGCCCCCCTGTGAATTCCACAATTTACACTTTTCTTTCTTTTTTTTTCACGTTAATCTCATCGATTACAAACTTTAATTTCTAATTCAAAAAATAAGGTAAATTTTTACGACGTGACTCAGCGTCTTTTAACCCCTAAAAAATTAGGACCTACTTTTTGGGGCCCTAATACATTTAAACAATCTTTATAAATAATATGAAAGAAGTAATTTCGAAAAAAGGAAAAATAACATTTTAAAGTGGGGGATCACTTTTCTATATAAATTTTAAGTACAAATGAACACCCATTTTTGGCCACAAAGCATTCAACGAGATATATCATCTCTAGCATTTTTTTTTTCAAATTTAGCGATCGAGATGGATGGGGCAAAACATGACAAATACAGTTTTTTTGTTTGGTGGGCGTGGGAATTACATTTGAAACATAAGATAATTATAAATTTAATTAATTTTTATGACACCATTCTGTACTTTCACCTTACACTTTTATAAACAAAATGAACCCCAACATATGACAAATTCATTTTTGTTATTTTGGAGGGAGATTACATTAGAAGCATAAAATGATGAAAAATTTTATTTAATTGTTTTGAAATTAATTCTTGATAGATCTTCATTTTTTTAGGAGTTCTATCTACTTGGTTATTTTTATTTATTTATTTATTTATTTATTTTTGCGATCACGCGGGCATTCGCTGTTATCTTTAGTGAAACAAAAGTTCTAATGATTTATTTTTAATTATTTATTTTTAGGGTGGGTATTTATAGTACTCAATATCCGGGAAATAGTTTCTTTTATCTGTATCCATTCTGCCGAAATATCTGGTGGAGAGGGTATCAGGTACTTCTTCTTTTAAGGAACGATTAAATTTACATGTTTTTATCCGTTCTTTTATTTATGGAATTGTTATGAGGGTATCCATGTTACCCATGATGAAAATGATTAGTGTAGCAGATGTGTTCCAAACGGAACTGTATGTAAGCCCAGGCAACGCTGGATACTCATGCTAGTATATATATATATATATATATATATATATATATATATATATATATATATATATTAGCAAGGAAATCACACGTTGCCTGTGATTTAATGCGGATCAACGAATGTTCTAAAATTCCAATACCTTTTTTATCTAAATCGATTTAATTACTCTCAATTTTCAATCTACTCTATTGATTGTTTGTTCTAGTCCGGGACCCGCCACAGTGCATCAGAAGGAAGCTTAACATGCTTTTCTGCAGTAACTTAATGCAAAATACATTATAATTTACATTGCACTGTAGATAATCTACCGTTGATTTTATAAAATTATATTTATATAATGGCTTGATCCGAATTTGAAATTCAGAAGTAAAGTATCCTGCTCCGATTGTGCTCTAATTAGAAACATTCATTTCGAACGCGCCCTTGACTAATTAAATAATGTACTTTTTATTTTATACGCAATTCCCTTCTGCTTGTGCGGTGATAAAACTTTTCAAATGCACTTGCGATGTTAGACTGTATAAGAGTGTTAATCTAATTGTTCCTATCTTTGTCAGATTTTCGATTTTCTATTTTCGATATTTTTCAGAGACATTCCAATATAAAACCAATCTAAGAATACTGTCAGATACTTAATGTACATATATGTGGGATTTTACTAAAATCGGCTCCGCCGTTTCGGAGTCAATCGAGGACGAACACACAGAGACACACACACAAACAAGTTTCTTACACACAGACAGTCACACACATGTATACACACACGCACATATGTACAGACACACACACACATACACACACATTATATATATATATATACATACATATATATATATATATATATATATATATAAATTCTGCCCTAACCAAATTAACCAACCACTATAAATAGCAGAGCACATATTTTAAGAAAAATAATGAACAACATAAGCACAATATTTTTGTGTAAACTTTACAATTTGGAGTGCGTGTATCCTAAAGTGTCACCTTCAAAAAGATTTTTTTTTAATACGCAAGAGACAAAATTGTTTATAGAGAAAAACTTTAATCTTCGGTAAATTTTGAATAATTGTTATGTCGAATGCATGGTTTGTCACATGAGAACTATTTCCTCTTTCGGATTCAATCAATAATTCAATTTAAAGTTCCGTTATCCGAAACCGTCGAAAAGTAGTCGAAACAGTGTGACTCTGACAACCGAAATTTCGATGTATCAATACACATATATTTTAAATGAATTTTGAACGGACTTGTAAATATTTACACTTATTTGATCTTTGAAAAGGCTGTTGGCTATTATTGACTTCCCAATAAAATTTGACACAAGATCACGCTATAATGTAGAAACATTAATTAATTTACTTTACTGTCTTTTTTCGCAGAATCCTCGAACAGAATCTGATCTTGTTCAAGCTGTACCTGATCCGGCCGTCGTCCTTAACATAATGTCCATGACTAATACTCTCAGTCAAAAAAACACGGATTCTTTGGGGGACTTCGAAGTGCAGTACATTTATGACCCACAAGCTCTCAAAATTTTAGACAAGTAAGTAGCTATACTTGTTTTCTTTATCTTTTACTAGCTGGACACCCGGCGTTTCCTGGTCGCACAATACACATCCACATGACATTTTAATCTATGCATGTATCATTAAAGAATAATACTTTATTGATTTCTATATATGACTAGGAAAAGTTTGACCGATGGACTAATTCACACAAAAGAATTTTTTTTAAATAAAAAAAAAATAATAATGATAATCCGTTCATTAAATTTCGTCTGTGTTTGTTTACAATATCACGCCTGCTGATGATGTATGCCCTGGAAAAGTCATTCTACTCAGTGTATAGTTTTAATATATGTAAAAAAAAAAATAACTGATTTGCGGTGATTTTAAATGACACCACTCCTTTTTTTCGTAAATTGACCTTATTAATCAGAAGAAAAAAAACAATACATAAAATGGTGAGATACACTCGGCCTTGAACATGGGATATTCCGATCTGCAGTCGAATACTCTACAACTAGCTATATCTCCAGATAATAATAAATATGCTTTATTTATGAAGGAATGATTCGCTGAAATTCTATTATCTATTATCTCCTTTGCCGGTGTAACATAGAATGGTCATCTGTAAAAATTATTCATTTTATATTTTTTTAGATAAGATTTTCCAATTTTTGATAATTATCGGATGAATTACTGTACAGAATATATCTAAGAACACTGTCAGATATATAAATTACATTTGTGTGTGTATAAGTATGAGTTGCTTGCTCCTGACAAGATGAGGCAACCAGGGATGGTATCCCCTGAATAGGAAGTAACCAGTGGTGATCTCCCCTGATGTTTATATATATCACAGGCGTGGGCGCAGACAAATTTCATTTTGTTTAGAGCACAGCAACGATCGAAGTAAATGTTATAATGTGACATTTGCAAAAGATAAGCTCAGTCGTTTCGGAACGTATAAGGAAGGAATTCACACAAACACACACACACACATAAGAGTGTAGATAAATGCGTAAGAATTTTTGTAAGAATCCGAAAGTTTCATTTTACTGTATTTTAATTCCTTGAGTCAGATAATAGGATTATTTTCTGTTGTTGTGTCCGAAGGAAAGACAACACCATATTTAATGGAAACAAAATATAGTGAAACGTAAAAGCAAATACAGCATGACAAAATTGATTGTTTCTGGCGTGGCTTTCGTATCTTGAAATTTTCGTGTCCTTAAAGGCGTTTTACAAGTATATTATTTAATCAGTTCTAACTCACAGGAAAACAATTGTTAATTTTTATAATGAAAGTAAAATCAGATTAGAATAAGTAGGCAAATAGTGCCTAACCTAACTGTTGTTATATTCATGTGTTATTTACTTTTTCATTTTTTTTTTTACTTATTTTGATATTCAAATATATCAGGTTGACAAGAATGTTCTTGCGGTTTTTAACTTTTAATTTCAGATAGAAAAATTCTCGGCCTAATCAAAGATTTCTGGATCGAAATCTGTATCACCAGAATCAATACAAAACGTATTTATGCAAAAAAAAAAAAATCTTGCGTTGTGCTGGCGATCAAGTCACTGAATTCGTTTGGGATATCGCTTAGGTTTTTGAGGCATGTTTCATGCAGAAAGTTGTCGAGATATATAAAAACAAGGTAGTCAGTAGGTGAGAATACTAGAGAGTATGGCGGATAAGGTAAGGTTTCGTAGCCCAATTTGTTCAACTTCTGCAGGGTCGGTTTAACAACATATGGTTGGTCTTTTTCTCTTGACTTATGGTGGGTATGTTGTCAAAGTATCTGATGCATTTCCACCAATTTCTTGACAGTACTTCTCCGTCGTAATGGTTTCGCTTGCATAAAAAAAAAACTGTAATGGATGAGACCAGTCGCTGACTATCAAACAGTCAGTATTACCTTCTTTTGGTGCAACTCTGGGTTGGGGAAGTGTTGTGCAGCTTCGTCGGCGTCTAACCACTGAACTGAGCGTTGCCGGTTGTCATAAAGAACCCACTTTTCATCACAAGTCACAACCTGGTCGAAAAACGGATCATTCTTGTTGCGTAAAAGAAAGGCTATTTCACGACGGCATTGTTTTGCTTGTTGTTCAATTCGTAAGACACCCATTTATCACGTTTTTGTTTTCCCATCTCTCAAGTGGTTGGAAATCGTCGTATCCACTACGTTTAATTACAACAGTTGTGTGTGGATTGGCTGCAACTAAGGTTCTTAATTTATCGTTGTCAACATTCTATGGCTGACCAATACACTCATCATCTTCAAGACCCATGTCGCCACCACGATATTTATTAAGCCACGATTGGGTTGTGCGCTCAGGAGTAGTTCTAAACGCTTCTTTGATATCGCGAGCTATTTCATCAGCTTTTCGGCCTAGCTTAAATTGAAATGAGAAAATTGTGCAAATTTGCTTTTTTCCATCTTCTATTCACATATTGAAGTGAAGACATAATTGTTTTAAAACAATTGCAATTTAAACGGTTTGATAGAGAAAGGGACGTTCTTCGATATGATATATAAAGTAAAGGTATTATCACGAAAATATTTGAAAATACCTCATTTGAAATACAAAAATTAAAAAATTCCGCAAAAACTTTCGTGTCAAACTAATACATTTCTACTTAATGAAAAATGACTGAGAAATATTGCATAATTGTTTGTAATCGTTATTATAATTATTACTCGCCTGTGTGCGCGTAGATTAAATTGAGGTCGTACCTCGCAAAAACGCCGAATAAAAGGATTTGATGGGAAAATGATTATTTACTTTTTTACAACTAATTTACGATTTCTACGACAAGCAACAACCAATTCTCCCACTCCTTACAAAAATTTCAAAGGCTGTACATTAAAAATTAAAGCACAAAAACTACTTTTTTCAAATGTGTTAAAAATTTCAATTCGTAGATTAATTTTTAAAGTTTTAAATAATTATAATAATGGGGCGATAGATAAAAACAAAAAGAGAAACAAAACTAGAATCAGACGACTAGGGCTTTATGTGCTCCAGACTAAACATGCAACATAATATTAGCTACTTGTATTTTCTCTACCGCTCTTCCTGGACTCATGACTGTACCCCATTTAACAAAATCCCTGACAGCATAGATATAGCACTCTCCCTCGATACTAGCGCACAAGTACATGTATTTAGTAACTTCACTGTCCACCACAATAACTGGCTTGGATTTTCTGCTTACATAGACGTAGCTGATAGCATAACACATAGCTTTTCTATATCTCATTCCCTATCAAAGACGGTTACATATCCGACACGTTTCCCATATCAGCAAGATCAACATGCCTCACTTCTAGATCTATTTTTGACCTCAGTTCCCGAGGACTGTTTAAGAGATGCCCACGACTCACTCGGTAATGCTGGTCGCGCTGTGATAATGGTAGAAATCGCCCTAAATTCTCGACCAAAAACTAAAGACCCACTGCTCAAAACAACGAGATACCACAAAAAGGCTAACTGGGAAGCCATCAGGGATCTCATTATAGATGCCCCAAAACGGCACTTGAAGCACATTTCCCCACACTGAAATTCTATAGCAAACCCTACTCTTCCCAATGGTTTACTTCTATATGTGCAGATGCCATTGCTCAAAGGCATCATGTGTACGGCAGATTCAACCGACACATGTCCCGTTCAAACAGACAGAAGTATTATAGAAGCTAGAAGTAATTGTAAGAGAGAAATAGCGACAGCTAAGACAGAATACACGGAAAACACTACAAAACGCACCGAAGCACAGAAATTAGGAACCCGTGATTTTTGGAAAATCTACAACAGTGTAGTAAACAATGGCCAATCAACAATTCCCTCACTATCAAAAAATCAGGAGGTTTCCTGCACGGCAACCGAGAAGGCTAATCTGCTTACCAGTCGATTTGCCTCAAACTCTACATTGGACCCGGCCGACCACTCCCTCCCTGACTTTTCTTTGCGGACAGACGCCGCACTAGATGATTTGAAAATCACCCTTCTCAGGTACATGCTATCATAAAAAACCTAGACACCTCAAAAGCATGTGGACCAGATGTCATCCCGGTTGTGTTATTAAAAAAATGATCCGATGAGGTTGCTCCAGTTCTCTGCAAACTTTTTAACTCTACAACAAATGCCTTAATGAATCTTGCTTTTCCTGACTGCTGGAAACCCGCTTCTGTGGTACAAGTTTTCAAAAATTCAGGCAAAAGAACTGACCCATTAAATTATCGTCCCATTAGCCTCTTCCCGCTTTTCGCCAAAATATTTGAGTCCTTAATTAATCAAGCTCTAGTCAATCACCTTACAACTGCTAAACTCCTGACCGACAATCAATATGGATTTAGGCAAGCCCGTTCCACAGTAGATATCTAAATTGTATTCTCTGAACGTATATACACTTCACTGGACAAAACGGGGAAGGCTAGAGCAGTAGTCCTCGATATATCTAAGGCTTTTGATAGGATATAGCACGATCGTCTTCTAAGGAAAATTAGATCATATAGTATCACTGGAAGAATACATGTTATTAAATTCTTCTTAAGTAAGAGAAAAATCCAAGTTGTCCTCGACGGTCGTACATCTAAACAATATGATATAAATGCGGGAGAAACTCAGGATTATATCCTCGGACCTTTGTTGTTCCTGATATTCATAAATGACCTCCCTGATAAAATTGTGTCTGAGATGGGTATATTTGCTGATGATACAACGCTCTATAACAGGCACGAGGGGAAAACAAATGAACACATATCTAAAGAAATGGCAGAAACACTAGGGGATGACCCCTAATCTCTAGTGGAATGGGGACAAAAATGGATGGTCACATTCAATGCTGCCAAGACTAAACTTGTTTCCTTCAATAACTACAAGAAACCTTCTCTACCACCAATAGCAATGGACAAAGACTCTTTATCTGAAAGCACATATTTTAAACTCCAGTGCCTAATGTTCACAGTAAACATGAGTTGGAAAAATTACATTGAGAGCATTGCCAGCACGTCTGCGAAAAAGGTAAGTTCTCTCTACCGTGCTAGAAAGCTACTGACGCCTGAAAGTATCCTGTAACTTCATAAGCCCACCATTCGCCTATTTATGGAGTATTGTTGTGATATTTGGGGCGGTGCCTCTGCTACTGGTCTCTCACTCTTAGACAAGGTTCAAAAGAGAGTTGTCAACGTAATATGTCCTGAACTGTCATCTAAGCTTCAGCCCCTGCCGCATCCACGCAATGTAGCATCACTATGCCTGTTCTAGAAGTACTTTAACGGTGAATGTTCCGACGAACTGCAAGCATTTGTACCCCCTCTACGTAAATACCCCCGACATACCCAACAAGCAGTACAATCCCACCCCTTCACAGTAGAGAGACTTCTACTCCAGTAGTTTCTTCCCCAGAACCGCTAGCCTTTGGAACTCCCTATCAGGTTCCTGCTTCCCCAACTGTACTGACATGCAGAAGTTCAAGTGTAACGTGAACCGACATCTTGCTGCCCAACTGCCCACCTAGTACCCCTGTAGCATGTGTCCCTAATAGTAGCCCCCTACATCAAAGTGGCAATGAGCATTGTTTTGGGTCAAAATAATAAAAAAATAAAAAAAATGATAATTTGGAATTATTCCCAATTTATTTTAAAATCGTCATCATTATTTTTATATACAAATTCGTGTCCACGGTATTTCTCACGAACTGCATCAGCATAGCCTACAAACACATGTCCTTTAACACTACACACAATGCTTCAAACAAAGTACAACACCCGTTTCAATCTATGTATGTACAATCCCAGTAAAAACAGTCATTTACCATTTCAATGATAACAAATTGTTGCTATTACGATTTACCTGCCGCCTTTAAAATACAAAGAACGCTCATAATGATTTACCATGTACTAATTATAAAAAGAAATCATATTTATCAGCATTAACATATTCTTTTCTCTAGAATAACAATTGGGATGTTTAAGGTAAATGCACATATAATCGTTTCTTTTTTATCTTACCAGGTTTCGAGCAGAACTCCGAAAAGCATCTGCTAAAATACACCAGAGAAACATGCAAAAGGCGTTCCCATATGAAGTATTACTTCCAGAGAACATCCCGAATGCAATTAGTATCTAATAAGCTTGAGAAACAAAGTTATATGATCTAAAAAAAAACAACTGTCATTACGTATTCTAAACATAAGTAGTAAATCGTAAATGCCTACATAGAAACGCAAACATTAATATATACTAATCGAAATGCATTGTTTGCAGTTGATTTATTTTCAACGTCTATTCTTTTATTGTGTCACTAATAAACTAACAGAAATATTTAGGTGCAAAAAATTAATAATATATGTAATTACTAATACTAATTTAATTTATTTGGCATAAGTTAAACGTGGCATGTTTCTTCGCCGTAAACACGTGCGCGGGAAAAGATAGAGAAAAAAAGGAAAGTGAACAAAGAGAGAGGGGGTACTGAAAAATACAGTTGAATAATTAATTATTCGAGGATAGGTAACTTTTTTTCCAAAAATAACATTTTTCAGAAACTTCCAGCGAACGCATCTTTGTGTCTTTTTTGCATGAAAATACGTTTTATTCATTTAGCTAACCAGATGATATGATCGACGACGAGAAGAAACGAGGATAGACTGAAGGGAAACGTCGACGTCAGTCAACATTAAAAGAGATGAAAATAGCGAATTAAAGTACATCAAAGGCAATATATATATATATAAAACGGAAATTTAGGGTCCTGTATGAATAGAGTACGAAATAAGAAACACGTACATTGATTCTTGAAAATATAACATAAATTGTTCTTTCATTTATTTTGACAATGTTTGTTATTACGGTCACAAAATTACTTTAATTAAATTTACAATAAAAATAAAATGATACCTTCATTTACTTTCGCAAGATAAAATGGCACTCTTTAATCATATGTTCCCTTCAAGTCGTTTACTTACTAATACCAATATCCGTGACGTCGACAGATAAAGAAGACTTCGGGAAGATACCTTGTATTTACAAAGGTTCCGATCTCAATGTAGCAATTACACACATTGCGTCATATGTACATTTATCGAGTCACTTCCCAGAACAGTTGGAAGCAAAATATCTTGCTTAATATTACGCAAATTGTAAATGCTTATACAGAAAATTATATATATATATATATATATATATATATATATATATATATATATATATATATATATATATATATATATCAGGTTGTTGCATAAGTCCCCGCCGATTGATAAAAAATATTCGTTCGAAAACATGTTTGAATATTTGGAAAAGTGTTATATATCGTTCGAAAGTACGTATTCTGTTCGACAAGATAATGGCCATCCTTTTTTTACTCATAATTTCTCTCGTTGTTCCGAACCGACAAATGAATTGTCAAGTTGATAAAAAATTACATTTTCGAAACATCCTTTTTTTCGCCTTTAGTCGAGGTTAAAATCCGAGTTAAGTGACCAATGGTATTTGTGCCGTATATGGAGAAAACGCTATAGCTGAGAGAATTGTTCGAAATTGGTTCATCAGATTCAAACACGGTAATTTTGACCTGCATTCCGCTCCTCGTTGCGAAAAACAAATCAAGATGGACTAAAACCAACTCAGGGTTCTTTAGAAGGAAAATGGCCATCAGACATATAGAGAATTGGGTGAAAATGTGAGTTGTGATTTTGCTACAAGTTCACGCCACCTTCAGTCGATGGGAGTCACACAAAACCTTGGAGCTTGGGTTCCACACGAACTTACTTTTGCTGTTAAAATTCCTTTGTTTTGTTAAAAAAAACGGCGGGAAATTATGCAACAAACTAATACTAATTGGAATGCATTGTTTACAGTTGATTCATTTTCCACGTGGATTTTTTATAGTGTCACTATTAAGATCATAGAACTGTTTAGGTGCAAACAATTCATATATAATGACTTACGCTAAAAAATATAAAATTTATTTAATTGTATTATTCCTTATATTGAAAGTATATAACATTTTTAATGCTATTCGTTTTACCGAAAAAGTACATTTTTTTTTCTCATTTTAAAATTGTATTTTTATATTTTGCATTTTGTATTTTTGTATTTTGCGTTTAACTTGTTAATAAACAATAAGAATTAAAGATGCATCTAATCTTGTGGTTGCAGTGTCTCCTTTTTCATTGAGCTGTTCCAGGGCAATGACGACTTCCAATAATTATTTTTCCACAAAATTTACAGCATTGCTCGATTATTCCCATTAGTTACCACAGTCTGCTTGATACTTAGACCGGTCAACTGAATCAATACGTCCTAGAGATGTGTAGATGCAGAAAAGAACGAGAATAATCGGTCCAGTATGCTAAAAATGTAACAGAGTGGACCGCTACAGAAGCAGCATGTACACAAGCCAGATTTAATGAATAGTTAATGTATGGCACAAATAGAGGTTTTGGGTTGATTTCAGAGATTCGTTTCTGCACACCCGATCTGTGGCCTGCCCTAATAGCAGCATTGTCAAATGCCTGGCCAATACAGTCACCAATCTGAATCCCATCGTTCTCCAGTTCTCTCAAAATCAGTTATGAAATGTCCTCCGCGCTTTATCTTTTTCTTGATGAAGCAGACCAACGACTCTTCCATTGTCACTTTATTTTCGTCAATGTTTACGTAGCGCAACACCTCACTCATCTGTTTTTTGTGAGATAAATCAGAAGTGCTATACAAATTATGCAAAAATATTTGCTTTCCTTGATCTGTTCGATGATTTTCTTTCTCACCTTCTTTGCAAAATGCTCATGAATTCATTTTGAATTTCTGATGGCAGATAAGAAGCATCGATTTTCTTTCCCAGGTTAACTTTCACCAAATGTTCACGGAGCACAGGGTCATACTTGGCCAATAAATTTACCAATTCTAAAAAATCCCTTCGGTTTCTTGATCTCTTTCATCATTATGGATGTTTTCCCGGTGACCCCCTAGTGCCAGATACGGATTGGCGAGAAACCTGATGATGTCCAGCAATCTAGCTAGAATTTACTTCTTAATAAGATGTTGCTCTACTTTGTCAACTACCTTCCCTTTAGCAATCGGATCTCCAGATCTTTCCAATTGAGAAACACTTGAGCATGAGATGTGCTAGCTTCATGTTCATATACTTTTGGGTTTAATTTCTACTAATTCGTAAAACCCCACATCAGCAGAAAAAAATCGACAATCCAGTTGAAAACAGTCTGCAGCAGATGTAAAAAAAAGGTTCCCTGAAAGGAATTGGAGGGGTTTTCTGTGGCGTATCTGGATGATATAATGATTTTTTCAAGGACCCCTGAGGAACACTTCGAACACCTGACGGAAGTATTTGAGAAGTTATGTAAACATCAATTGAGGCTAAAGCTGCCAAAGTTTCAGTTCCTCAAGGATGAAACCAAGTACTTGGGGTTTGTAATTGATGAGATGGGAATAACGTCTGATAATGATAAAGTAGAAGTTATCAGGTCCCTGCCAGAATCAAAGACAGTACGACAGGTGCGGAACTCATAGGGATGATTGGCTATTACCGAAGGTTTACGCCTACCTTTAGTCGGTTAGCCACTCCTATAATAGCCTTAACGAAAAAGCATGTCCGTTACAAATGGACCCCAGAATATCGGAGGGCTTTCGAGGCCCTGAAGGATCAGTTAACTGCTATACCGTCACTGGCGTATCCGGATCTGAGTAAGCATATGGTCTTATATTCGGATGCTAGTGACACGTGCATAGGGGATGTGTTATCCCAGACGTGTCCCGAGAAGAAAGGCCCCGTGCCTAGCATACCAGAAGAGATCCCAATATACTTCCTGTCGCATAAGCTATTCGAGACCACGAAAAGATGGCCGGTTATTGAAAAGGAGACTTTTGCGATTGTATATGCCGTACAAAAGCAAAACTACTATCTAAGCGAGGCTGAGTATGTGGTGAAAAGTGACTACAAACCCCTGAAATACCTATTTGAGGCGGACGGGATGAATAAGAAGATCCGGCTATCCGTGTCGGATCGAGTACTTGAAAGGAAAGGAGAATACATTCGCGGACCTTTTGCCCCGGATTTCGGAGTAGTAGAATGTGAAGCTATCCAATTAGAACTGGGTGTGGATGACAGGGCTTTTCAGATAGGAGTGATCAATTCCCATACCTTGAAGGAAAAGCCGGAATGGACTGATACTGATACAAACGAAGCCGAAGACTATGGCATATCCACACTGGGTCGAAACTATCAAGAGGGATCAAGGAGATAAAGAGTTAGCCGGCTAAGGGCCAGTGTAGAGAAGGGGCGGACTAAAAAATACACTCTTCACCAAGGCTAGCTGTACTATATCGCTGGTCGGGACGGGGAAATGGGACTAAAAATAGTTCATGCTAGCCCAATTACGGAGAGAAATCCTGGAGCAAGTCCATGAGAGGGCAGGACACTTGGGAATCAGAAAGAACTATGCGTTATTATTTATGAACTACTATTGGCCGGGACTGGCCCAGGAGTAGAGTGGATAAACCGATGTCAGACTCACAGTAGATACCAACCGCATGCTCCGCTGGCAGAAGCAGACGTTTCGCAGTATCCCTTCCAGCAACTGAGCCTCGACATCTCTGGACGCTATCCAATTACAGAGCGAGGCAACCAATGCATAGTATAATTTTGTTTGAAAAAGAAGATATGTGATTTTTATAATTTTGTTTGTAAAATATGTGACTTCTATAATTTGATTAGGATAATTTTGATTGAAAAAAAATTGTGATTTTTATATTTGAATGTGATGATTTTGATTGAAAATAAATCTATATTACTTTTATAATTTTTGATTGAAAAAAAACGCATGATTTTCTAATTTGATTAAAAAAATGAGTTACTTTTATAATTTTGATTAAAAAAAGACAGAGTACATTTTGAGAACGACAATAATTTAACTGTGGAATTTTATTGATAATAATGTTGAAAAAAAAGGGGCACATTTTATTGACTGAGAAGGACAACGATTGATCTGTTGAATTTTAGTAAAAAGAAAAATTTAAGTAATTTTTATAATTTCAATTGAAAAATAAATGCTGAAACTTTGAGAATCTTGAACTTTTAAACTTTTGAACTTCTAAAGAAGCCCAGAAAAGGAATTTCTCGGGTGACAAGATAATGTGGGAACCCATCACCTGAGAATGGTTGTTGTTTAACTCGAAGGCGAAATATATTTTTTTAACAGACAAACAACTAATGAAAGGCGGCCGATGGAACCAGCTGGTATTGGGTGTAGTGAGAGGTTGGTTGAGACGGAGACGGTGTGAATTGGATGAATTAGGCTCATCCGTTTCCTCAAGAAACTGCGAGTCTATGCGGGGCGGAATGTGACGTGACCGTTCAAGGGAGCGGTTAAGCTCCAGACTCCCGAGGTATTGAAGAAAGCCGGGCAGATATGATTCCTTTATTCTTCAATTATCATCGGTGTGCCCGGGCGACAGCGAAAACCCCTGCTGAGAGAAAAGATTAGGTTTGTGATTTTCATGTTTATGAATTAAAATGTGAACTCAAAAACCAATAATGACTCATGGTTTTAGAGAGAGGATATTTATAATTCAAGTGCAGTGCGTCGACCCAGGGTCTCACGGGGGTGGCTTAATGGGGCCATGAGAACGTTTTCAGATCCACAGGTACACTCGCAGAGTTGGACCTCCCCTGGGGTGACATTGTTGGATACAATTGGTCCAGAGCAAAACCTCGGATTCACCTCTCCCCTGAGTATACCAATGGAGTGTTCAGTCGAAAAACGACAGTTTTTTGAGTCAGTCAATTGTTGAAAGTTTGAGACAGAGCAACTTTCAGAGAATCACTACTTTCTCCCACGCCAACCTAACCGCTATATCGAAGAGAGAAGTGAAATCCACTTATAGACTTAATGGGTAAGACATTATTGAACATTGAACTGTGAGACAATTGTACATAATTATATATTTGTATATCATTTTTTCTTGAAATTTATAAAGTAGACTAGAGCACTGGGTTGTTTTCTTTTGTGTGCATGAAATTGCTTTTCCTTCTAGAGTGAACGACCGGCGAGGCGACGGTATATCAACCAAATCGATCAACGGGATTCTGCCATACGAAGAAATTACATTTAGTCGCTGTCGACCGGGAATTGACTCTTACGTAACAAAGTATCCCTTGGCAAGAGATCCTATCACATTTGGTTACCTGCGACCAGGATAGTCTATCAAATGCTAACAGTTGACACTATGCGTTGAATTTATTAGTATGACTATTTGAAAAGTAAAATATACTTAAAAATTGAATGGCGTCGGCAAGTTTTTTTCTGTAAATGAATGTGGGAAAACGTTTACTTCAAAATTAGAAAACGCGTTTCTTTTTAGAAAACAATTAGAAACGGTTTGGATTCAAACTGGTGGCACCCAAATGTTTTTTTTTCTTTTAAAATCACGACTCTATAAAAATATATACGAAATCTTGACGAATCAATATATATTTAAATGTATCTTGCGACCGATAAAAGCCGGGCGCATCTCTCCGCTATTTTCAAACTCGATCTCTCCCGAAATTAAAAACCACAGAGCGGCGCTCGAGCCTCAAATGATTGGAGTATTTATCGACCACCCTTTTATGGGTCTTTAGCCAATTAAGAAGAGGTCAAAATTGAAAAAAATCGTTACACTCTTTTAAATCAGTTCATATGCATGTCACGTTTGTACAGTGGTAACGTCACCAGCTTTAAATGCTGCAGTTTTATGTTCGGTTTCGATTTTAGTTGATGGCATCCAAATACTTTACTTTGGAAAATAATACTTTATATTTTTTTATAAATAATACTTTATATTTTTTTTATAAATACTTTACTTTACTTTGGAAATCACGAGTCTATAATGATATTTACAAAATTTGCGCAAATTAAAATATCATATTCCAGCGTATTTTACGACCAGGCAAAGCAGCACCCTCGGCTAGTTTATAAATAAAGAAGTATTCCTGTCCGTTTGTTCAAAATGTGAAGTATATATACAAAAGGTACAGTGTTTCGCAAATTAATTTTCAGGAAGAAAAATGGGTTTTACACAGTTTCTATGTATACTATTTATTCAAAGGATATTTACATTCGAGAAAATACCTTATTTGCATATTATATTAAAATATGTTTAAATAAGTAGATCTATATTATTATTTGTTTGCTGTGATAGAATTGTTTTAATTTTACTATTCAGAAATTTTAAAAAGTTGATTTATTTATTTTTCTTAAATTTATTTTCAATATCATAAAATAAGAATATTTAACTTATTTACCCTTTAATGAATGAGAGTTATTGCCTCTTTAATTTTCATAGACGAGAATTGATGTGTTTTTTTCTTCCAGGAATCCAATGTTATTCAATTTCAAGAAAATCGTAGGAAGTAAAGATATTCAGTGTATCAAATATTATTTGTCCGCCAATATGTTTCAACTGAAAACGCCAGGCATATACAGCTAGTAGGCGCTGTTTTACAAATCGTCACTGTGCAGAGAGAGAGCGACAACTCTCGTTTACTAAGAGATCCATTCATTTGTTCTTCATAATTTAGTACGCGATATTTTTATTAAATCAAAATTTAAGAAAAAGAAAGCTGCGATGATTGTTTAATGTAACAATCATTTGATTTGAGCCCAAAACAGTAAAGGGTAAAAATTGGGGTCAAAGTTTATAAAAAAAATGATAGCTGCGGTCTCTAACAAATATGTCAGCCAATTTTTTGTGTTATCATTTGAAATTTTACATAAAAGGTATTCAGACATAGGGCTAGATTTTTAATCGGTTTTTGGCAAAAAATTTGACTTCCAAGGGGTCAAAGTTCTAAAGATTTTATCTTTGCGGTCTCTAGCAAAGTATTCAAATATATCTGGGTCTAACCATTTGAAATTATATATAAAGAGTAGTGAAACATGCAGTGAGCGGTTTATTCAGTTTTTAGGCGAATGTTTCACTGACAAGAGGTCAAGGTGTAAAGAGTTCACCTTTGCAGATTCTACCAAACTCCTCTGCCAATTTTGGGTCCAAACACTTGAAATTTTCGATGTAGGTTACTTGGACATGAGTCAAACATTTTAATTCAATTTGAGCCCAAAACAATAAATGTTTAGGGGTTAATATTGGAGTCAAAGTTAATAAAAAATAGACGTCTGCGGTCACTACTAACTTTTTCCATGGTAGTTAAGAAACCCTATTATATAGAATAGCATTACCTACATATGCACACTTTTTATTATATACATATTAACATAGGGTACATAGGGCCTGAGCAAAGCCGGTGGAACTGCTAGTATAAAATCATACAATAAAAAAATTACAAAACTAAAGAAAAATCAAGATATTACATTATCTAAGCGCATAGTTATAAGACTTAACGAATAATAAATCTATCTATATCTATCTATCTATCTATCTATCTATCTTCTATCTATCTATCTTATCTTCTTCTATCTATCTATCTATATCTATATATCTATAAAAACAGAGATGTGTGTGCCACAGACGATTTCTGATTGGTTAATCCAATAATCACATCTCCTAAAAAACAATGGTTTCTACGCTCTTACCTTTACCATAAAATATTATGGCTTTATTTATTGTCCATCTTGGAAGGGTTTAATTTTTTAATAACTTGTTATTCACAAATTAAAAAAATACGAAACTAAACTACACGAAATCAAACGCTCCGACAAACTTAATAGTAGTACTAGCAAGCACACGCGCACACACGCACACACACACGTTCACTACCGTCACGTTGTTATGGCAACCAAACAATGTTTACAAAATGTCTACGCACGTTCGTAGACATTTTGTAAACATTGTTTTTAAAAAATAAAAAATAATACTTCTATTATGTTTTAAACGACTGTAATAGTTTATTTTGGAAGTATATTTCATAAAGAAAATTGACAACCCACTTTAAAAACAGAAATTACGAGTTTTATATATTTTATTCGCAGTTTTTTGTTGACTCTTCTGGCGGCCATGTTGTAAGCCCTAACGGTATTTTTGGAGATTACCCAAATAAATGTTATCAAAGGCAAGATAAGTTACTTTTCCACCAAACTGGATATATTTTTCGTGTTTTTATTCAATGTAGCATATTTATTCAGCTCGAAAAACGGGTTTGTATTACTGTACACATAAATTCGAAAAAGTTGTCAAAAACCAAATATATAACAAATACATGTTATCAAAGGCAAGATAAGTTACTTTTCTACCAAACTGGATATATTTTTCGTGTTTTTATTCAATGTAACATGTTTATTCAGCTCGAAAACCATACGGTGTTTACCGATGTATTGGAAAATTCAAGATGGCGCCTCACTCCCTCTTTAACACGGTAAGTTTGGGAAAAGGTGTTATAAATAAAAAACTAGAAAAAATACTATTAAAAACCCGCCGAATATATGTCAACCTATGTCACGGTAACATATTGAGCGAGTTTTTAACAGTATTTTATTCAGTTTTTTATTTATAACACCTTTTCCCAAACTTACCGTGTTCAAGAGGGACTAAGACGCCATCTTGAATTTTCCAATACATCGGTAAACACTGTATGGTTTTCGAGCTGAATAAACATGTTACATTGAATAAAAATACGAAAAATATATCACGTTTGGTAGAAAAGTAACTTATCTTGCCTTTGATAACATTTATTTGTTATATATTTGTTTTTGGCAACTTTTTCGAATCTATGTGTACAGTAATACAAACCCATTAAAAATATTGTTTTTGATTTTGAAAAAATATTGTGGTTCATTTGTATTTAAAAATATTGTGGTTCATTTTGATTAAAAAAAAATCATTTTGATTAAAAAAATTGTTTAATTTTAATATTTGTTTATTGTCTTAACTCATATCAAATGTTTTGCTTGTGTTCTGCTTCAAATATTCATATTCTTACATGCATAATTTTCATTTAATTTTATTAAATAAACTTCAATTTTACTACAAATCAAATCGTGATCCTTCACTTTTTAAAATGTAATTTATAAGTAATTAAAGAACGCATTCTAATCTTTAAAATCTATAATACAACGAAATATTTAATTGCTTATAATACTTAAACAAACAACTTGTGTTTTTTTTATTATTTTTTTATTATTAATATTAGATGAGTTTCAGTATAAATCATCGTGTTCTTTATTTCAATCCAATTTGGAAGTTTTGTAAATGTATATGATGTTTATAATGACCTATGATTGCGTATTTATATACATTATTTTCCCTATCCTTCTGTTCATCGTACATTTTTTACTCCCAAACTTAAACATGGTGGGTGCATAGAATTCATTTACCGATACAAAAGAAATGATAAGTAAATAAATCCATAAATAAATATTATAAATGGTTTATTTTAATACTTGCCAGGATGCGGAGGAAAATGAATGAAGGGGGAGGGGAATGAAATAAAAACATTTTGGAAACAGATTAAGTTTGAAAGAATTGCTTTGCACAGAAAGAAATTAATGAAAAAAGAATAAAATTAAATTTCTTTTCCTTCTTGATTTCTTTTAGTTTTTTATGAAAAAGGAAGTCAAAATTAAGACTATAAAAAACAATTTTTATTAAGAGCGAACCTCAGTCGTCAGGTCTGTAAAAAAAACGTGGAATAATCAAGAAATGTTTTCTAATACATTTTTTTTTTTTACTTATGTGTTCATTTGTCTCTTTGAAGTTCGTTTGTTTAATATATCGGTTTGCAATATCACTTTGTCATTCTGTCAGACTCAAATTTTAAATCTACATATCTATAAAAGTGAAAGTGTGTGTGTGTGTGTGTGTGTGTGTGTGTGTGTGTGTGTGTCTGTGTACATTTCCCTACGAAATAACTCTGTCAATTTTTAGTCTACAGACTCGAAATTATACAGGGTACTGAGATTTGGAAAAATCTATGTGATCGGTTTTTAGCCAGAAATTTGGCGATTAAGGGGTCAAAGTTCAACGATTTGAGCTTTGAGAACTCTAGCAAACTTCTACGACAATTTTGGGTCTACACCCTTGAAATTTTAGATATAGGTTCCGTGGACATGGATCTAACTTAATAACTTGATTTGAGGCCAAAAAAATAAATTTTCAGGGGTCATAATAGGGGTCAAAGTTTAAAAAATTACCCCTTTTTTTTGCTCAGCATACACCTCCAAACACCCGGGCAACGCCGGGCACCCATGCTAGTGGTGAATAAAATAATAATTCCATCAAACTTATGCTAAATAAAATACCAAAAATATGAATTCTATATTAAATATTACTGAGTAGCTTATTGATATATAATAGGCGCTTATATCTACAAATGTTTATTGCTTCTGGAAAAATACAAAAAAGTTGTAAATCAGAAAATAATTCCAACGTTAGTCAGCTAGAGTGACTGAACGCACCAGAAGGAGAATGCGACGTCTACATCCAAAGAAAACTGAGATACGACTTCGCCATACCACGTATGCTATATACTCCCTGAGTTAGGAGAGTACTGCGAGGACGGAAAAGAGTTAGATTGCTCACAAGGAAGGATCACTTAAGCAAAATTAGAGTGATAAAACACCCCATGGGACTAACGTACTGTTAAGCTTGATAAAAGAAAACACTATATACTTTTTTTAGTTTTATATTTTTCGGGATTTCTCGTCGTCTCATTTGACGATTAATGAGTAGGATTGTACCTATCTAGGTTTGTAACCAGGATTAGGAGTCCTAAGTCTGACGCTCAACCACTGTGACAAATCCTACTAGTTGATAGAATGTCCTAGTTTAGAAATTATATTTTATTTTCCATACTTTGAACAAATTCAACTATAATGTATGAACGCATTTTACCTTAACTTTTGGTTTGCTTCAAGTCCAATGTAAACAATTACTTGATGAGCCGCCACTTTCAATAATCAAATTCTACCCAATTTCCACCAATAACAATCACTACGCTATTGTCTCTGTGGTCACCATAATACTTATCCTCTAGTAGTTGTGGACATTTATAAGTGGTGACTCCCTTGTAAAATAAAAAAATATTACGGTAACAGTATTTTTATGGTCATAGATTGACAGCAGATTAGTCTTTTCAGGTTGATGCTGATACAATTATATAAATTGTTTTTTTTTATAATATTGTATTTCTGAGATATTCCTGTTTATATATACACATATTCCAAAATATGGCAAGAGGAAGGCCAGTAAGAACTGTGGGTATGTAGAGTTCACTGCAAAGACCGTAATTGTTCGCTTGGTTTGGTTAAGTTGTTGTCCGATTCATGCATCCGTCGCAGTTTAAGTTGGTTGATGCAAGACGAATTTTCCGCCACAAAAGTCGCAATCTTGGTTGAAAACACGTAATAAACATATTCTTTTACAATGATATTTGCCAACTACTACTTAAAAACATGCTTACAAAATGGCCATTTATAATCCGACCGTTGTGCCAAATATCAGTATATTAGGCACCAGTCATGACCAAGAGTGTACATTTGTCTCCTCGTGCTAATGGCTGGCAAAATATCACAACTTGTCCGCGATATTCCTAATAATAAAAGACGGAGAGAACCTTAGCAACGAATGAACTTGTATTGTAAGTCAAAATGGGAGTAATTTATTTATTTCTTCACTATTTCTTTTTTCTTTGTGATGATATGGGCACATTAACCAAATTATTTAGTTCAGGCTGCTTAAATTTATCTGTTTTATTGTTTAACTTAGCACAAATAACAAACCTTAGGTGAAACTCCCCAACCAAATAGAAGTAAGAAGAAGAAAGGGGAGAAGGAAGGAAAAAAGAAAAATATTGAAATATAAAGCCATCCACACTCTTTAATATTACCAAGAGTGTACATTTGTTTCCTCGTGCCAATAGCTACCAAAATATCGCAACTTATCCGCGATAGGATGGATGACGTATTCTTAATAACAGAAGATGGAGAGAACCTTAGCAAAAAATTAATCAGTAGAAATGGGAACCATTTAATTATTTCTTCGCTTATTCTTTTTTTTACAAAGGAATCACCACTTATCAAGGTCCAGAGTCTACTCGAGGATAAGAGTTAAATAGTGTACAATGATCAAAAGTACAATATCACAGTAATCGTTAGAAGTGTAAATTTGGTTAATCGCATTACTTAAAGGGAACGGCTCACCAAGAACTTGTTTACGTTTGACTTGAAGACAACCATATTGTAGTCAGCTGGAAAGCAGGAAAACGGAAGACAATTCCATAGGCGTGCAGTTCTAAGAAAGAAGCTTTGTTCATGGAATTTACGTTTAGGTTTAGACACAGATAAAGAGTGGGGGAATTATTGATAGTGTTTACAGCCAAACGAGTGTTTCTCGTGAATGACGAGGGGGCCACAGATCGGAGCCCACACGAGCACTTCCCATGAAAATAACGATAAAAACAGAGACAGGCTCGCAACGCCTCTTTTGTGATAATGTCTCTTTGTGAGAAAGAGATTGCAGGGAAGAGAAAAGGACCCCCCACTAAGGTACGAATTCTGTTCTGAACTGGCAGGATAAGGTATTCCTAGCAGCTCCTGCCCAGATGTGACTATTACTCCATCTTGGACTTACCTGGCTCTTATACAGGTAGAGAATTGCATCTTGGGGAGGCTCAAAACATGGAGCCTCCCCAAGAGGAGAGACACTAATTTCAATTGATGCCAGATCTGGATCAGAGCGTTGATGATGTAAAGATAGAATCTTGTTTTTAGATGCATTAAAAGCAACCAGCTATCTCTTTCCCCATTGTACTACATGCTCAAGATTAGAGGAGGGAGAATCAGAGAGAACTTGGTCGCTTTCGGCCTTTGATATGCTGCTATATATGTCGTCTCGTCAGCATAAATGTCAACGAATTATCTAAGGATGTAATATGGAAGATCATTAATATTGATCAGGAGGAGAGTTGGACATAGGATGGACTCCAGCATTACTACTACGAGTGTCTGATTTCTGCCAATCAACCACTTCTCTTATGAACTTATTAGAGAGAAATGATTTAATAATTGAGAAAACATTTCCACCAGGAGATCTTGTGAAGTAAACCTTTATGCCATACCCTATGATATGTCAAAAACAATTGTTCTAGAAGGGAAGCCTTCGTCGAGCGTTTCGCTGATCCTATGAGAAATAACCATTAGCACATCTGCTGTAGATCTAGCAAAACGGAAACCATAATGCATGTCACTAAAAAGGTTATTTTTGCTGAGGAGGTTGACTACTTCACTATTTAACATAGGTTCAAATAACTTACTAATGACCCACAGGAGACTTATAGGTCTCTACTGAGAGTGAGATGACTAATCACCTGAATTCTTAAATACAGGGCATACCAATGCGATTTCCTAGGGTGTTGAGAAATAATTCTCATTAAAACAACGCTTAAACAGCTTTGTAGGTGTGAGAGCTATTTCTAGTTGAAGCTTTTTGGGCACTATAATTGGAATGCCGTCGAGGTCAGTTGCCTTACTGGATTCAAGGTTTTTGATTAGCTTGGCAACACCACGAACACATATATCTGTATGTCGCACAGCGTGTTTTCTGATACAGGAGGAAATATGGGGGTTCGCAGCCTTGGTCGCATAGAGTAGAATTCGCTGCAAAGTTCCTGGCAAAGAGTTTGGCTTTGTATGATGCTGACGAGATTACCTCAGGTCTGTTGATGATTGTTGGGATAGAGTACACGCTTCTGTTCAAGATTCTGTTTGCTATTTGCTAAAACTAGTGGGAACTAAGCCGCTGGTCAGCTACTATGGACTTGACGGACTGAGCATACAACTCTCTAACGTTCTTTATTGCTCTTTTACAGTGGTTGCTACTAAGTATAACACTTCTTTCGACTTATACTAAGTATAATACTTCTTTCGATTTATACTAAGTATAATACTTCTTTCGACTTATACTAAGTATACTACTTCTTTCGACTTATACTAAGTATAATACTTCTTTCGACTTATACTAAGTATAATATTTCTTTCGACTTATACTAAGTATAATACTTCTTTCGACTTATACTAAGTATACTACTTCTTTCGACTTATACTAAGTATAATACTTCTTTCGACTTATACTAAGTATAATACTTCTTTCGCTTATACTAAGTATAATACTTCTTTCGACTTATACTAAGTATAATACTTCTTTCGCTTATACTAAGTATACTACTTCTTTCGACTTATACTAAGTATAATACTTCTTTCGACTTATACTAAGTATAATACTTCTTTCGACTCATACTAAGTATAATACTTCTTTCGACTTATATTAAGTATACTACATCTTTCGACTTATACTAAGTATACTACTTAGTTTTTTATTTTTATTTATTTATTTTTTGTTCTGTCTGTGTGCGGTCTGTCTTTTTATGTTTTTATGTGTGTCTGATAGTGTACGATACCGCCCATATACATGAAAGTTAAAACAACAGGTGAAACAATTCTGGTTCTGGTTTTGACACAAACAGCACAATATGAAAAATGTCTAATACAAATAACATACAGTGTGGGACTCAGAATAAAGATCTGGGTGTCATGATCGGAAGGTGGTCTCTCGTTAGCCAGCATGGGGCACCCGGTCTTTATTCTGCGAATGTTGGCCCACTTTTTAATTAAAATAAAAGATTACACTGACGATGTAAAGGTAAGCATAATCTCTAATTCCAAGCACCAAAATGATACCGACAAAAAAAAAAATAAAAACACAGGCAAGATAACCAACATAGAAGAAAAACCCGAAAGAAGAAATAGATAACGAACGAGAATAAGACTCGCATTGGAAGGTTATTACGGAAGGCATCCCAAATGTAGATATGAAGGTTATAGGAAACGAATGAAAGAGCTATGGGACATGTCCAGTGACTACCATACGACAGAACAAATGCTTACAGATCAAGCAAAACTGGTACTCAAAATAAACTGGCTCTCAAAACTAGAGCCATTGGAAATACAGCAGAAAATAAATAATGAAATTGAGCATGAAGCACCCCCACTGGAACTATACGTGTAGAAGTCCCACAAGGAGAAACAGTACAAGCAGTTGACCTTCAAATACTTTAGTCTACAAACGAGGATATCGAGAACAACGAAACAGAGATAAAAAAGGAATGAAACAGAAGAAATAAAAGAAATAATACAATTTATGAACGAGGAAAAAACAAACCTTCCATCATTAAGGAACCAAGAGCAGAAGTAATTCAAAACAGAAACAGAGAAGTTTAATACGTTCATTCCACACATCACAACAGACACAATCACTGACCTAAACAATTTAATCTACGTAGGCGCCAAGATGGTAAGTATGAAGTTCAAAACAGAAAAACATCCAAGGAATAATGGACAGACAAAACCTGGATGGGAAATGACGCTAGAATCCCAAATCAACAAACATAAAAAACGAGAAACGGGAATGAAGCGACGTAGAGAAAATTGACGATTTGAAATGTGACCAGCAGGGAGAGGCTAAGCAAGAAACGCGAAGATCTGAACAAAAATAGCAGCTAAACAAGGGAGACTGAGACGATATAAATACACATCTGAACAGTGCAAGCAAAACAGGACATTTGAAAACAATGAAGTAAATTCTACATAAAGTGTGAACGGAGGAAAAACAAAAACAGAAAAACCAGAACCGACGGATACAAAACTCTATTGGATTAAAATATGGGAACAACGAGAGGAACACAACAGAAATGCCGAATGGCTGAAGGACATGAAAGAAGAGCTACAACAAATCGAAGAAGGAACAATGAATGAAATCAGCAAGGAAACCTTAAAAAAAACGTAAGAAAAATAGCAAACTGGAGAGCAAGAGGGCACGAGGGGACACATGAATACTGGTTCAAAAAATTCACAACACTACGCGAAAGACTAGCCCAAATGATGAGAAGATGTATACAGGAAACAAACGTACGAGAGTGGATGACAAAAGGCAGAACTACACTGATACAGAAGGACGCAGAGAAAAAAACCGGCCCCAGCAACTAGGCCTATTACGTGCTTACCCACTATGTGGAAAATATTAACAGCTCAACAGAGGGAACAAATCTACCATTCCTTGAATAATCGTAAACTTCTTCCTGAGGAACAGGAAGGATGCTAGAAAGGAAAGAGAGGAACACAATCTGCTATACATAGATCGAAAGATCCTAAACGTGGTAAAAAGCAGGATAAATAATTTAGCCATGGCATGGATCGAATTCAAAAACATACGACAGGATCCCCCATTGATAATATAATGCTTGAAAATGTATAAAATACCAAGCAGGATCATCAACCTGATTAAAAATGCAATGAGAATGTGGAGACTGAAATTGACAGCTGATGGACAACACGCAATAGAAATTAACATACAAAGAAGCATCTTCCAAGGATACTCACTATCACGATTACAGTTCATCATAACCATGATGCCCTTGAACAATATACTGAGAAAGTACCGAGCCAGATACAAGGTCTCTAAAACAGAGAAAAAAATGAACCTCCTAAGGTAGATGGACGACCTGAAACTTTGTGCAAGGTCGGTAAAGTAACTAGATACCCTAATAAACACTGCCAAGATCTTCAGTCAGGATATCTAAATGGAGTTTGGTATGGGAATGTGCGCATTACTAGTTATAAGAAATGGAAAAACTGGAGAGAACAGAGGGCATGAGTCTTCCCAACAAAACAGAGACGAGGACATTAGGGAACAAGATACTAGGGACTTCTAGAAACATACACGATCAAAGCAACAGAAATGAAAGAGAGAATTGGAAAGGAATACCTCAGGAGAACAAGAAAACTCCTAGAAACTAAATTATATAGCAAAAACCTAATAAGCATTATAAATACATAGGCAGTATCACTAATAAGATAGTCAGTACCATCACAGGGTGGACCAAAATAGAACTGAGACAGCTCGATCAGAAGACCAGGAAACTCATGACCATGTACAATTCACTACACCCTAATGTTGACCGACTCTACGATAAAACAAAAGTAGGCGGGAGAGGACTAGTTTGTATAGAAGACTGTGTGCATGACACACACACAAAAAGAATTTTAAAAATACATAACGTAAAATACGGAAAGGATAATTAATAATGGGAACGAAAGACACAGAAAAAATCAATAACACAGAAAACAAAGAGATCAAGGATGAGACGAAAAAAAATGTTTTTTACCACCTATCAAGGCCCGGAAGCCATTCAGGGATAAGGGTTATTGCAAGTACGTACATTACGTTAGTGTGGAGATTTGATGAAGTGTTTACTTAAGGGGGCAGTTCATTAGGAATTTGTTAACGTTGGACTTGAAGACATCCAAGATGTAGTCAGGTGGGAAGCAGGCAGACGGAGCAGAGTTCCACAGGCGTGCAGTTCTAAGAAAGAAGCTTTGTTCATGGAATCCACGTTTTGATTTAGGCACAGATAAAGAGTGGGGGAAATTTTTCACAGTGCATTCGGCTAGACGGGTGTTTTTCGTGAAAGATTGGCGAGGGGGGGACCAGAGATTGGAGTTCAGACGAGCACCTGTCATGGAAAATCGATAAAACAAAGATAGGCTCTCAACGTCTCTTCTGTGGGAGAGAGGTTACAGGGTAGAGAAAAAGGCATCCCCCAGTAAGCCACGAAGTCTATGTTGTACTCTGTCAAGACAGGATAGGCTATTTTTAGCAGCTCCTGCCCAGATATGGCAGCAGTATTCCATCCTTGAACGAACTTGGTTTTTATATAGATAGAGAATTGCATCAGCAGTGAGATGTCTTCTGGAGCGGTAGAATTATCCCACCATCTTTCCAGCGACCTTGGCAACAGACTTGATGTACGTGTTCCATTTCAGATCAGGAGTAAAGGTCAAACCCAGAAGCTTGTCAAAACACGGGACCTCTCTCAGACGAGAGCCATCCATCCCAATTGATGCCAGATGGGGATCAGAGCGTTGATGATGTAAGGATAGGAGTTTGGTTTTAGATGCATTAAAGGTAACCAGCCACGTCTTCCCCCACTAAACCACACGCTCGAGATCAGAGGAGAGAGAATCAGAGAGAACTTAGTCATTTACAGCCTTTGATGTGTTGCCGTAGATGGTTGTGTCATCAGCATAGATGTCAACGAATGATTTAAGTATGTGATTAGGGAGGTCATTGATGTAGATCAGGAAGAGAGTTGGGCCCAGGATTGACCCCGTGAGGGACTCCAGCATTAATACTGCACGCCTCTGATTTTTGTCCATCGACCACTACTCTTATGAGCCTATCGGAGAGAAATGATTTAATGATTGAGAAAACATATCCAGTTATACCGTAGCTGGAAATCTTGTGAAGTAGACCCTTATACCATACCTTGTCGAAGGCTTATTATATGTCAAGAGCAATTGTCCTAGAAAGGGAGTCTTTGTCAAGAGATTCACTAATCCTGTGAGATATAACCGTCAGCACATCTGCGGTAGTTCTTATAGAGCGGAAACCATATTGTGTGTCACTAAGAAGGTTATTCCTGCTGAGGTGGTTGACTATTTCTTTATTTAATATGGATTCCAGCAACTTACTCATAACATACAGGAGACTTAGAGGTCTGTACTGAGAGGGAGATGACTTATCACCTGAATTCTTAAATACAGGGCAAACTGATGAATTCTTCCAGGGAGTCGGAAAGCACTTCTCCTTAAGGCAGCGCTTAAACAGTTTCGTAAGTATGGGAGCAAGTTCTGGTTGAAGCTTTTTTAACACTATAATTGGGATGCCGTCAGAGCCAGTTGCTTTACTGGAATCAAGGTTCTTGATTAGCTTGGCGACCTCATGCACGGATATTTGTATGTTACCTTACGTGTTCTGTGTTTTAGGAGGAAATATGGGGAGTTGATGGCCTTCGTCGCATAGGGTAGAATTAGCTGCAAAGTTCTTTGCAAATAGTTTGGTCTTGTCTGACGCTGACGAGATGACCTCTGGTCCATTGATAATGGTTGGGATAGAACGCACACTTCTGTTCAGGATCCTATTTGTTATTTGCCAAAACTGGTGGGAACCAAGCCGCTGATCAGCTACTTTGGATTTAACAGACTGGGCATATAGCTCTCTTGCATTTTTTATTACTCTTTTACAGTGGTTGCTGGCCGTCCTGAAAGCAGCTTTAGTCTCAGTGCATATATTACGTTGGTAGCTATGGAAAAAGTGATTTCTGTGCGCGATAGCAGCAGCACATTCTGGGGAGAACCATGGCTGGCTGTTAGGTTTTTGTTGGAATATTTTAGATGGTATGAATTGGTCTATGCCTACAAGTAACCATTCGGTCAGATCTTATACTATAGAGGACACTTCCTTTTTAAACATGGAGTGCAGAGGTAAATCGGATATGAATGTACGGAAGCTATCCTAGTCAGCCTTAGAGTATCGGTATGCAGTACGGTGGAGGGGTACTCTGGGGACTTATTACATTTCGTTTTTATCTTAACTGATAAAACGGAGTGGTCGGAGGATCCTAGAGGAGAATAAACGAAACATGAACATAGCCCAGGGGAAGTTGAGAGAAAAAGGTCGAGGAGGCTTGCATATTGACCGGATGTATCGGGCACACGGGTGGGTTCGCGAACAATCTGAGTGAGGTCATAAGCAATGGCAAAATCATGACAAAACCTCTCCTCATCGACTGTCTTATTTGAATGAAGTCACCACAGATGTGGATGTTAGCCGAGAGATGTGCAGACAGGATGTGGTCTATTTTCTCAGATATGCTCTTGAAGATAGTAACCCCGCTATTGTGGGGCCGATAGAGGGCAAATATAAATGCAGTGGTTTAAGCAAGTGCAACCCAGAAGCAGATATAGGGTAAGTTAGGATCTTCTCTAGAGATATTCCTGCCACACGGGAAGCCATCTTTTATGTAGGTACATATTCCATGCCTATGGCGAACTTGGGGGTCAGATTTAGCTGTTAAATTAGAGTTTCCGTTAATTATGAACTCATCTAGTGAAGTGGTCGGCCCTATTCCAGTTTCGCTTAGAAATAATATGTTCGGTTTCGTCTCCTGTAATTGGGTTTCACCCTCTAGAAGGTTGGAACGTAGATCCTTGATGTTGGAGAAGGAGATCTGGTAGTAGGGGTCTACGTTGAAAGATGGGGTTCTAGGTTTATTCGAGTTTTTTTTTCTGGAGATATTTCATGTTGAGGTTTTAGAATTTGTGGAATAGGTCGGCATATTTGGTTAGAACAGTACAGAGAGCCAAAGGCAGAGAGCACACGAAAGGGTAAAGCCGTAACAATTACCCACTAGTATGGCATCGAGAGGCCCCACCAGAGACTACTGCATGGTCCAGATCCAATCACCAAATGGCAATACAGCAGTCCCAGTACTTTGCGCCTGCTGATAGTACAGCCTCCTTAGTGGTTAATCCAAGGTTCAGGTTCCTGACTATCAGGCGGCTAACGTCAGCCCAGACAAAACGTTTACCTCCAGCACCCTTACTAGTGACACGACCACAAGGACAGACATAGAGACAGAAAAATTTCCGACATCTCAGACTACTGTTCACCAAGTACTACCGACCTTTAAGCAGCTTTGTCTTCACCCTTTGTCAGAAAAATCACTCATTGAATGAGGACTGAGGGACAAAAAAGGAGAAGCGAGAGTTACTGGAGCTGCCGATTTCGCATCCACTGTATTATCTACTCTCCATTAAAAAAAGTGGGAGGGGAATGGGCACAAGTGACTTATTTATATCTAAGTAGTACGTCCGGTGCTAAGTTATCAATTCAGGACACTTTTGATGATAATCTCCCCTCCCATATTAATGGGTGGAAGTTTGTCGTTATCTACCTCGAGTTTGCTTATGTCACTATATTATATTTCGAATATAATACAAAATAATATTAACTATATTACATGGTTTGATTGGCTAGCCAGGAAGCAAGCATTTTCAATATAGGCAAGCTTGCAGTAATAGTATATATAAAGAATATTACTTAAATAAAGTCCTAACTTTATCTACTGTAGTAGAGAAAAATAATTCGTCATTTTGTTTTGTTTTTTATCGCTAGTTTAATATGTAGCGTAGGGAGTGATGAATAAGACAGGAAGTAGATGCAAATAAATACATAAATAAAACAAGAAAAACAAGTTTAAACAAGGTGACATGAAAAACATTTAGGATGAATTTTAAAAATACTTAACGTCCGTTTGCCAGAATGGTCCAGCGTCTTTTTGCCAACTGGCATGTTGTGTCTTTCAAAACTGGGAAGAAAACAACTACATGGAAGATTCATAAGGATGACAAAAGATGAAAATAAAGAAAACACTTGGACATGGATGCAAAAAGGACACATAAGTCGAGAAATTGAATCCTTAATAACTGCAGCACATGATATCTCGACAAGAACCAACCGCATCAAAGGAAAGATCGATAAAATACAAGAAAACAGTAAATGCAGACTATGTGGGCAAAGAAACAAAACGATAAACCATAGAGTAACTGAATGCAGCTAACTGACCCAAAAGGAATAAAAGAGCAGACACGACCAAGTGGGAAGGGCAGTGCACTCGGAATTATGCAAGTAACTTCGTTTTGGACGCACAGACAAGTAGTACAAACATAAGCCGGAAACCGTATATGAAAATGAGAACCACAAAATACTATGGGACATAGGCATACACACTGATAAACCCATCCAAGCAAGAAAACCGGATGTCGTAATAATTAACAAGAAAGAAAAATCCTGTCAAATCGTACATTTTGCTGTTCCAGCTGACCATAGGGTTGTAACACCAAAGAGGGGCCACATCAGATCAGTAGGATCGATGTGATTTTTTTGTGTTAAATGTAATATTCCATCCCGGGCGAACGCCGGTTACAGAAAAAAAAAATTTTTTAGCTAATATTTTTATGTGTCAAAATCTTGTTGTTGAAATACCATACGGTCGGGGGATAAAAATAGAAATCGCATGCTAAACTTCAAAGCGAAAGATTACTTAAAACATTTTTTAACCAAAATACGCTCGCGTTTGAACTAAACGAGCCAACACAATAATATTCCGAAACAGAGATTTGAAATGTCGGTCGGCTCGAAATGTGGTGTTTGACAGGTGAATTGTCGGATCGTTTTTGATATGAGAAACACACACACACACACACACACGAAACAGATCGGGCCTGATAAAAGAATTAATGACGTCAGCCCAAGGTTCGACATGTATTGTTTTTTAATATGTATTATCTGAGAAACTTCAGAATGATAATATGTTTTGGGCGTAAATAGAATATTTTGGGGAAATACTCAACCTGCCGATGCACAAAGGACTTCAAAAGCAAGCCAGTGTTTATTTCCAATTATGACTTATCTAAAAATGTCATTTGGCAAATTGTTTTGGGCGCTGATGAGTATTCTGACATGCAAAGAATATTTTTTAAAAAATCACACGGATGTTTTTACAAAACAAATAATTCAAAGAGGAAAGGAGATCAAACGGATATTTTTAAATAGATGAAATCTGGTGATCTATTAGAAGTTAAAAATAATATTTCCTCTGATTATCAGTTGATAATATGAAAAAAACATTATCGAGAAGGCGGGGTCAGGCAAGTTGGGGAGGAGTCAATTTGATTTTGGAAATTGGGTGCGGAAAAATAATACCTGCCACAAGCCAAATTGACCAATGAGAAGGAATCAGGTGGATGTTAATTTGATTGGTCGAAGACGAACGTAGGCGTCGTCATTATTCAAGGGTTTTACTATATAAGATCTGTGAAACTCGATTTAATCAGATAGAAGAAGAGAGAAGACAGAGAGAGATCTTTGGAGAGACAGAGATAAAGATCTCGGTAGAGGAATCCAGCCACCCAACTTCTCTTTCCCCCTCGCTGGTCGCCAGAGAGCTCAATTTGCAACTTAATAGAATTCAGAGGACCTAGGAAGAGATCAGCCAGAACACCTGAACGATAATTACAACGGTCCGCGACTCCGACCGAGTATTTCAACAACAAGAAGCTCATTCACAAATCTAATTGCTTGCTTCCATTTAATCTTCAATTGTACATACGTCTGTAGATAATCATTTATGAATTTCCTAAATACATTATATATCAACCAACCTCCGGAGTTTGTTTGCTGATGTGCTGTTGTTCCATGTAACTTTATTTCTTTTACTTGTCACTTGTGACCCCGTTCCCGTCAACGAACACCCAGTCAACAGGACGACCAACTAGACGATCAAGAAGAACAGGCCTTGAGGACCGTGCAACCAAGAAGAGTCCTCCAATGCCTTGACGAGGACTCACTGGGTGACGCGACGTACCAACGGTTGGCAGATATTGTTGCCCAGTCGGAATAATTAATTACCCGGTGACTAGGATAGTCATAATTGGGCATCGACCAAGGTTAAGATCATAACTGTACCGACCAGGTTGCAGATCATAACTGGGCCGCGATCAGAGGTTTAAGGTCGTGTAAGGTCACGTGTAAGGTCACAGGGTTAATATTAACGAAAAGGAGAAATGGATACACAGAGCTAGCCAAAGAGCTGAAAGGGATATGGAAGAGGAGAAAATCAAAACAATACCTATAATAGTAGGAGCACTAGGACTAATTGGAATCAGAAGATGACTGGAGAAATACAACGAACAATGATAATGAAAACGGTTGAAATATTAAGGAAACCCCTGGAATGTGGAGACTAACATACATGAGCCACAGGCGCGGACCAGTAAAACTGCTGCAGAGGCAAAACATGAAGCGCTACATTGAACCAAGAATATTGACGCTGCATATCTATAATGTTCTTTTACCCCAAGTAGAGTCAAGGGGGAAAAAAGACCGAGGAGTGAGCACTGAGCAGACCACCGCTGGGTAACATCACGTGACCCAAAACAGTCAATAAGAAAACACCAAAAAGATCGTCTGCAGGATTGAATAACCCGCCCAAAATCAGAATCTCGATAAATCTTATATCCGTTAAAAAAATAAATTTTACGAACCTTTTTTGCTGAGCCCTTCGATTTTAAATTAAATAAAGCCATTCCAAATAAATTTTGAAGATATCAAAATATTCTGAAAATATGAAATCCTAGCAAAGCTCGCTCAAAATATTCTAAAAATCAAATTGACACCCGTTAATCAAATTGACACTTCGAGGGGATTCCAAATGTAATAAGCCATTGTTTAAATATTACTTATACTAGCTGTACCCTGCCACGCGTTGCTGTGGCTTAATTTCGTGTAATGGAAAATTCTAATAAAAAGAGAAAATGCATGTTTCTTATATTCTTAGTACAGCAATCCACTCCAAAAAGTAAAAAAAAAAAAAGGCGAAAATAAAAAAATATGGTACTCTTGCAGAATTGGATCCGAATCCTCGGGAGTTACCATCAATCATGGCTTGGGCTCGACCAACATTCAGTGGATTAAGCCGAAAGTTGCTAAACCATTGAAACTCTAAATAGTTTTCTTTTTTATTGTATTAAAAAATGTGAGTTTTTAATTAATATTTGGGTAAGGGGGTGTTACTATACACAGATTCGAAAAAGTTGTTCAAAAACGAATAAATGAAAGCAAAGTTAAGGTAAATTACGTTTCTATCTAACTGGATAATTTTTTAGTGTTTTTATTTAATGTAAAATGTTTAATCGGCTCAAAAACGCAGTGTTTATCTATGTATTTGAAAAAGACGAATGGTCGCGGACTCTGTTGAATACGTTAAGTTTTGGGAAAATCAGTTAAAAACTAGACAAAACAATGTCAGACACCTACTGATTATATGTTATTGTGACACAGGCTGACATATTCGGTGGGTTTCTGATAGTATTTTGTATAGTTTTTTAGTTTTAAATAATTTTTTCAAACTTAACATCATCAACAGTGTCCATTACCGTTTGTATTTTTCAAATACACTGATAAACACTGTTCTTCCAGCCGACTAAACGTTATAGTAAATAAAACGGGTTTGTATTACTAAACACAGAAACGAAAAAGTTGTCGAAAAATAAATATAACAAATAAATGTTATCAAAGGCAAGATAAGTTACTTTTATACCTTACTGGATAAGATTTTAGTGTTTTTATTTCGTGTAAAATGTTTAGTCGGTTTGAAAAAATGTAGTGTTTATCTGTATATTTGAAAAATACAAATGGCGGCAGACTGTTGAACACATTAATTTTAGGAAAATGAGTTAAAACTAAAAAATCTAAACAAAATACTGTCAGGAACTCGCTCAATATGTGTTACTGTGACATAGACAGACATGTATTCAGTGGTTTTAACAGTATTTTGTATATTTTTATAGTTTAAACTCATTTTCCCAAACCAAATGTGTTTAACACAGTCTGCCGCCATTTGCAATTTTCAAATATAACAGTAAACGCTGTGTTTTTTGAGCTGAATAAAAATTTTGCATTAAAAAAACAAAAAAATGTATCCATTTCGGTAATAAAGTAACATATCTTGCCTTTGATAATATTTGTCATACATTTATTTTTTGACAACTTTTTCGAATCTATATGTACAGTAGTACAAACCCAATAAAAACACTAAAAATTATCCAATTAGGTAGAAAAGTAACTTATCTTGCCTTTGAAAATATTTACTTGTTATATATTTGTTTTTGTTGACAACTTTTTCAAGTCTTTGTGCAAGTACAAACCCAAAGGTGTATTTTTCTGTCTAATTTTATTTTTGTTACCGCGCTTAAATTTAAATTTCACGATATCTTTTTGGGGGGAGGGTATTTTTTTTACATTAGGTCCACCTCCACAATTTTCGACTATGCTGAATAAGAAAATCTCATTTAAAATTTGCAGAGGCCATTAGTTTTCGAGATATAGAGACCTGTACTATGCACTATAATTCACTGACGGCCATGAATAAACACTCCCAACCTCCCCATATTAAGAACGGCTTTCGGAATAAACACCCCCAACCTACCCATGTTAAAAATTGTGGAGGTGGACCTAATGTGAAAATTTACCTTTTGTTTTTTTAATAAATTGTTAGTTGAAAGCACAGAATAGTGACAAAACATCATCCCCTCCCCTTGGTAAGAATAGCAAAAAATAAAATAAAATAAAATAAATAATGGTTTTCTTGGTAGAAACTTTTCTGTATTTCACCTAACAATTTCTGGTGATAATGAACTTACTAATCCGCGCTATTTTTTAAATCGAATTTCCAAGTTTAATTAAAGTTTTATGATATGTTTTTTATTCAATTGTAAGGTTAAAGTACAGAATAGATACAAAAAACCCTCCCCTCTCCATGTTAAGAATGGCTTTTTAAATAATAACGTTATTATTTCAGCACGGATCACTCTCTACATGAGTACCTAATATTTTTCAGCCATTCTTACCATAGAGGGGATGGTGTTTTGTAACTATTTTGTGCTTTTTAACTAACAATTTATTATTAAAAAAAGATATTGTGTAATTATAAAAAAATAAAAAGATATTGTGAAAGTCGAATTTAACTTGAAAAAAAAACAAAACAATGTGAATGGCGCGTTCAACATTGTAGCCGGACCTTATTTGGCAATAAGGTCATGTGAGTCGATTAATGGGTGCTAATGCACTTAATGATCCGCGCTATTTTCTTTAAAATCGTATTTCCAAGCTTAATTAAAGTTTTATGTTTTTTTGGTATTTTTTTTAGATTAGGTCCACCTCCACAATTTTCTTTTAAATGACGACTTTTAAAGGTTTCTGACTATGCTGAATACAGAAATCGCATTGAAATTTTGAAGAAATAAGTAGTTATCGAGATATAGATAGTTGTTTTATGCATTGTATCCTTTGGCGGCCATCTTTGTTACGCGCGTAGATTTGTTTATGACGCGCGCAAGCGTGTAAAAAAGACGGCTGCCAGAGAAGGTGAAAGTCCAGAATAGTTACAAAACATCCTCTTCTCCCCATGTTAAGAATGTATTTTTAAATAATAACGTTATTATTTCAGCACGGATCAATAAGTGTACGAGTACCCAATTTCTTTAATAAAGAAAAAGCATTCATATTTTCTTATGTAAAAACAACTTCTGTAAAAAAAAGAAAAAACGTGTACTTTCAATTTTTTTTAAAAAAGGTTTTCTTGAAAAAAAAAACAAAAAAATACGGTAAAAAAGCAAAGAACAAAACATTAATCGGTATTCATGCAGAGAGTGATCCGTGCTGAAATAATAACGTTATTATTTAAAAAGCCATTCTTAACATGGGGAGGGGTTTTTCTACCTATTCTGTACTTTAACCTTACAATTGAATAAAAAACATATCATAAAACTTTAATTAAACGTGGACATGCAATTTAAAAAAATAGCGCAGATTACTCTCTGCATTAGCACCGAAAGTACAGAATAGTTAGAAAACATTCTCCCTCCCCATGTTAAGAATGGCTTTCTAAATAATGCTGATTCAGTACTGTTCCTTGTCTGCTTAAGTTTAACTTCTGTTTATTAAATTGTTAGGTGAAAGTCCAGAATAGTTACAAAACACCCCTATCCCCATGTTAAGAATGGCTTTCTAAATAATAACGTCATGATTTCAGCGGGGTAGCTTCTCTGCCTTAGTACCATGTTTGGTTTTTAAATTGTTAGGTGAAGGGACAGAATTGTTACAAAATACCATCCATCCTCATGTTAAGAATGTCTTTCTAAATAACATTATTTCAGCACGGTATTTTCTATACATACGTACTATCTATTTTTGTTTATTAAATTGTTAGGTGAAAGTATAGAATAGATGCAAAACTCCCTCCCCACGTAAAGAATAGCTTTCTAAATAACAGTATTATTTCAGCACGGTACCTTCTCAGCATAAGTACTATCTGTTGTTTATTTAATTGTTAGGTGAAAATATAAAATAGTTACAGAACACAGTCTCTCTCCCATGTTAAGAATGGCTTTCTTAATAGCGTTATTTCAGCACGGTACCTTCTCTGCATAAGTACCATGTTTAGTTTATTAAATTATAAGGTGAAAGTATAGAATAGTAACAAAACATCCTCCCATGTTAAGAATGGCTCTCTAAATAACGTTATTATTCTATTATTATATTATTATGGTACTTTCTCAACATAAGTACCATGTTTTGTTTATTAAATTGTTAGGTGAAAGTACAGTACTCATGCAGAGAATGATACGTGTTGAAATAATAACGTTATTATTTAAAAAGCCATTCTTAACATGGGGAGGGGAGGGTGTTTTGTACCTAATCTGTATTTTAACCTTACAATTGAATAAAAACATATAATAAAACTTTAATTAAACCTGGAAATACGATTTAAAAAATAGCGCGGACCACTCTTTGCATTAGCACCAAATATTATTTAAGCAAGTTACCAATCCGTAAAAAAAAACTGTACTTTTACCAACCAATCTTATATAAAAAAAACTCAAACAGCAAGCGATAAACTTTTTTGCCTTATATAATAAAGAAAAAATGTTTAAATTAAAAGCTTTGGAAGATAAACAAATGAATTATGTTTTTTTTTTTTTTTTACTTATCGAGTAAACAGAAAATGAAATCTACTTCTTTTCGTCAATTCGTGGCTGTGAAATGAATCGAACCGGAAGTTCAGTTTTATCAACAAAACAGGTTCGCACTAACGGTTACGAAAATATATTAATTTTATTTAATATTTTAATAATTCGCGAGGTAAATTTATTTTAATAACATAAAAACATCCCTCGACTCTAAAGATGGGTTGTCTAAAAATTTCAAATAAATTGGTAACGTAGAAATATGGTTTTATTCGCTTATAACGAACCAAGAATTACATTTATATATACATATATATATATATATATATATATATATAGATTAAATTCTGAAAAGATCGCATAGATTTCAGATTAAGTTATTCTCTTGTGTTATTTTCTATCAAGTTGCTTTTTAAAAATAGTTTCAAAAGTAACAATCCACAAAAAAACTTTAAAATATTAATAATTATAAAATAACTCAACAACAGTACAACATTTCCTTTTCTATTTTTCATTTTTTTTTCCAGAGACCCGGGTTTCATTTTCTATTTCAGCTAGTGTCAGTTTTTATCGGATTTTACCAGGCAAAAATGGATATACATAGGGGGGAGCCTGATCTATACATATATATATATATATATATATATATCATATAATGTTTAATACAAATTGTTTTAAGAGTACGAATGGATAAATTTGGTCCTTGGTTTCAAGGTAAGAAACAGATAATATTATGTCTAGGAAATTTTTATGAGAATTGTAACAACAAAAAGGCAACTCGGAACACCGTATAAGTTTAAATATATACAGATAAATAAAAGGAACAAGGTACAGAGAAAAATGATGAGGTAAGCTAGGCTTACTTATCAATCGAATATTCGGTAAAGTATCCAACATTCACGAGAGTACTTGGCTCACTAGTAATATAGTGTAGGGAAACGTGTGACTTACCTAACTAGCACGTGTGCATAATTCAACGGGTCGGTCGTGGAATGAAATGAATGAAGAAGAAAAACAAACAAAAATGGCTGCCTTATTTCTTTATATGCCTGCAATGTGACCACCCGATATGCAAATGAGACGCTCCTGGTTGGAGATAAAAGAGGGTTGATTTTTTAGAGGGAGGTTCATTTTTGAATCTGGATTTCGAAGAAATAAGTTGAATTAGCAGAAGTACGTTGGGAGTTGAGAGAAGGTGCGTTACGTGTACAGAAGTTTGGAAGTTGGAGGTTTGGACAAAAGTGTTAACCTCACCCAGGAAATTATTGGTGTGATGGGCGGAAGAAATAACACTCAAGTTATTGAATTATAAGCTATTTCGGCTCTTGGTCTGCGGTTACTCTAAAGGCAGAAAATGGACAGATTTGACTTTCGGTTGATACCTGAGTTTGATGGATCTACTACAGAACCGTCTGTCGTCGAATGGGTGGAAAAGGCTAAGAAGATCTGTACACTGTGCAGAATTAAAGAACCAGCCACAGTCATTCCTTTGAGGTTAACCGGAGGAGCCTATGCAGTCTACCAGCAACTCGGGGACGAACCAGACTGGGATACAATCAAACACAGCCTGTATACAGCGTTTGGTACAGATCCATTTGTTGCATGGCAACAGTTCACGAGCCGGCGACTTCACGCCAAGGAACAGAAGCCAATTGCAGCAGCAACTACTATTCAACATGCAACAGTCGAACCGCATGGAAGCAATGTAGATTCTCTCCCAGGTAGTAATAAGCGTGTAGGTCCAGTGTATTATAAATGTGGGGAGACCAATCATTTTGCTAAGGATTGCCGAAGTGATAGGAGGTGTGTATATCCACGAGCACAGAGAACAGTACAATGTTATCGCTGCAATAAATGTGGGCACATATCTCGCAACTGTTCGGGAAACAACGTTGGGGGTAAGGTACTATCGCCACCCTTGCCTCTTGCCAACCAATAAACCCAGGATTACCAGTCATTAAAATTTACGATGTGCAGTGTTCAGCACTCATAGACACGGGTTGTTCCCGGTCTATAGTTAGTGTACATTACTGTCAGATGTGGCAGGAGCAACCAGTCGGTATTATGACGATCAATGGTTTATCCCGAGCATGTTGTGGTGAAGGGACAGTCACAATCTGTACTGAGAAGGGTGACACACCCAAAGTTGATGTTCTGGTGATGCAAGAAAACCTCCTTGGCTATGACATGTTGATTGGAATTGATGCAATACAAGCACTAGGAGGCGTCATAATCACAGCGACTGGAGGTGTATTGCTTGGAGAAGGAAAAGAAGTCTGTGCAGCCAGGTCTATTGAAGAAAAGGACTTCTGTGCTACGTTTGACGACAACGAAAACGCGTGGACTGCAAAGTGGAAATGGACTGTGAGCCAGGCACCAGATCGGCTGTGCAACACCATTCCAGAGTATGCAGTTTCCACAAAGAATAGAACCGCATATGAAGAAGAACTTCAGATGTGGATTGATAACGAATGGTGAATACCGTACCCACAGGAACGTCTGGGACCACCCAAAGGATTAATTCCGCTCATGGCTGTTGAACAACCTACTAAAGACAAAATTCGGCCCATAATGGATTACCGAGAATTGAATCAACATGTTGATGCTTTCACTGGTAACGCAGATGTATGCGCTGCTAAACTAAAAGAGTGGCGTCAGAAAGGGAGTAATGTAGCACTGCTGGATTTGAAGAGACCCAACTGCAGATACATGTCCATGAGTCATTATGGCCATTTCAGACAGTGATAATCAAAGAAAAACGATATTGTTTGACACGTTTAGGTTTTGGTCTAAACGTAGCCCCCTTAATAATGACAACTATTATTATAACTGTTTTGATGCAGGATGAGACCACAGCAAAAGCTGCTTAAGCTTACATTGACGACATCTACGTTAATGAGGATATAATGTCTGCAGATGTGGTTCGAGCAAAACTGGAATCGTTTGGGTTAATAAGCAAAGACCCTAAGCCCCTAAAGGACGGAGTGCCCGTGTTAGGCCTAGAGGTCTATGAGAAGGGCAATACTTTGCGATGGAAACGAAGGAGCGCAATTCCAGAGTTACCCAGTGTATTGACAAGACGCATTGTGTTTTCTATTTGCGGTAAATTAGTAGGACATCTACCTGCCTGTGGATGGCTCCGATCGGCAACAGGAGTGTTAAAAAGACGAGTAACTGCAGTAACCAAAGGATGGGACAATATGGTGGATGATGATTCTCTCCAGCAAATGATGGCTGAAATGTTGTCCAGAGTACATAGAAACGACCCTGCCCAGGGTGAGTGGCAAGTATCTGGAAACGAACTGAATGCATGGGTTGACGCAATTTCACTGGCTACAGGTGTCGTGTTGGAACAGGTGGGTGCTGTTGTGGAAGATGCGTGCTGACTTCGTCCGAAAAATGATGTCCAGCATATAAATTTGACAGAACTTGATGCCACGTTAAAAGGGCTTAATATTGCATTGCAATGGCAGGCTAAGGGTGTGTATCTCCACACTGACTCGTTGTGTGTTTATCACTGGTTGACCGACACCTTGACTGGAAAGGCTCGAGTTAAGACTAAAGCTGCAAGTGAGATATTAGTACGAAGGAGACTGGCAATAATAAAGCGTATAGTTGACGAATACAGTTTGCAGGTGGACATTACCTTAGTTTCGTCGATGCAGAATTTGGCTGATAGCTTGACTAGAGTACCAAAGAGGTGGATTGATGTAATGAGGCAGGGATCTTATCCTCCACAATAGATATGCGCGACCGTAACAGATCAATTAACACCTGACCAGATCCGTACAATGCATCAGCATCCCGGAATTCGGAGGACAACATATTTTGTCCGAAGAGTGTGTCCTTCAACTACAAGAGCATCAATCAAGTCAGCTATACGCTCGTGTGAAGAGTGTCAGCGAATTGATCCGGCACCGTCCCAATGGCAAAAAGGGAAGATTGAGGTGGAGGACAACTGGTATCGAGTAGGAATGGATGTAACACATTATGAGGGCAAGCATTTTTTTACCTTGACAGATTGTGGTCCGACACGTTTCACGACATGGCACCTGTTGAGACGACAGGATGCACCTAGCATTATACGACAGTTGAGAGCTGTCTTTTTTTAACGTGGTGCCCCGCTAGAAATTCTGACTGATAACGCCACTACATTTTGATGTCAAGAATTTCAGAAATTTACGCAGGAATGGGCGATTAGAATGCGTTACCGATGTGCATATTTTCCAGAAGGTAACGGTATAGCGGAGCGGTGTCACCGCACCATTAAAAGAATTGCGGCCAGGACACAGTGTTCTATTCCAGAAGCTGTGTACTGGTATAATGTGACACCAAAGGACGATGCAACACCAGAAACTGCACCAGCTAATAGGATTTCCCGCTATGAACAGAGTATAAAAGGAATTGATGTCACACCATCAGTGGTTAGCGTTGTCAATACACCATATCAAGTGGGAGACCGTATTTGGGTAAAATCCCCAAATGCTGGGTGCACTGTAAAATTTTGCAGATGAAAAATAGATAAAATCATAAGTCCTCAGATCATGTTGATTAATGGTGTACCACGTCATGTAAAAGATATCCACCCCTGTTATACCTCTTCTGATTCTGAGGATAATGAGGAAGATCACATATAGGTCAGGGATGATCCTGATCGCCTACTGCTCTACAGGTGAGCATAGAAACAGTACCAACAGAACCAGATAAGGGAATGATGGAACATACTAGTGGCAATAGTGATGAGAACGATGGACATGAGGAAGTAATACCGCCAGTTCCTCATCAAAGTACCCGAGAAAGACGAATACTGCCCACCCGCCGTATTTGTGAAACACCGCCTAAAGCACCACGAGAGGGAATGATGTAACATGCTGAGGAAGTTCGAACCAAGGAAGTAATGCCTCCGATTATTCGAAGGAATACCCGACAAAGACGGATATTGCCCCCCTGCCCTGTGTGTGATCATGAGATCAGGGGGGTGTAGGGAAATGTGAGACTTACTTAATTAGCACGTGTGCATAATTCAACGGGTCGGTCGTGGAATGAAATGAATGAAGAAGAAAGAAACAAAAATGGCTGCCTTATCTCTTTATATGCCTGCAATGTGACCACCCGATATGCAAATGAGATGCTCCTGGTTGGGGATAAAAGAGGGTTGATTTTTTAGAGGGAGGTTCATTTTGAAGTTGGATTTCGAAGAAATAAGTTGAATTAGCAGAAGTACGTTGGGAGTTGAGAGAAGGTGCGTTACGTGTACAGAAGTTTGGAAGTTGGAAGTTTGTACAAAAGTGTTAACCTTACCCAGGAAATTATTGGTGTGACGGGCGGAAGAAATAACACTCAAGTTATTGAATTATATATAGCATTTGGGAGAGCGTATGGATGGGTAGGTAACGCTCCCATGAAACCCACTTCCAAGGGGTTTTTCTGAGTAAAGAAAAAACTGGTTAATACTTTTGTTCTTTTAGGATCGACGGTCAGCGGACCTGTGAACGTCCTTTTCCTAACTGAATGTCTACCATCGGGGGAAGCCCGAGTGCGTTGGCACACTCTACTCCCTGAAATCTGTCTTAGACATGATACCAGATCTTTTCACCATGTCTAGCTCTCCATTTATTTGCTCTAGAGCCACGAAAGGGGCATTTCGCTGTTTTTTTTTAACATATGGTCTAAGAATTTTAGTTAACCCGGAACTGTGCTTTAACATTTCTACATTTCCCTAGGCGTCCTGAAAACAGCTCAGGGAATTTTACTTTGAGCACACGTTTTAATAATTCGGTGTTAGTATTTTGGCTTTTTAATTTGCGGCAATATGTGCTCATGACAGTCCCAAAGGTTGAATCTTTCAATCCAATCCGTCCCGAATAGATTTCTGGTTCTTCAGCACATAGGTTTTGAATTTCTTTGTAATTTCCTTCAAAGTTACACTAAATACCGCTTCACCCAAAATGTTTATACTGCAGCCTGTTGGGGAACGTGCTGTATATTTCCCTTTCTGTAAAAATGGCTTGTTTAGATACCATCACGCATGCAAATATATTATTGAGAGGTCGGAACCCAAGTCGAACTAGAATTTACTGTCTTGTTAAAAATGTTACCTATTGCATATTTGCGTAAATTCCGTTCTTCGTGTTCGTCTGACTATTTTTATCTTATTTTATTTCTGAGTTTCCTCAATGTTTTTGCCTGCCATTATGGCCAACTTTATTCCGGGTTTTACTTATTTTCCTCTTTTTCGCTGGGAGAAAAAACTCATCAAGTGTAACAAATAACTATAAATATAACATGGTCGTCCTGGTGGACTTTTCCCACTATTCGTGATTTGTCTGTCGCGTGCATTGGATCGCCTAATGTTACCATTCCCTTTCTTTGGGGAATAGAGTGTCGGTTTACTCTTTATCTTTGTAATTTGAGCAACTTCCGATTCCTCAATAATTTTAGAATCGCTTTAAACAGATATCACCAACAGTCAATCCTCAGCCAATTTGGTACTTATGCAGTTCTGTTATGACGATAAATCCGACCTTTCACGAAGGTTTCCGGAATATGCCGATGCAGTAACGCCTGAAGAGAGAAACCTCAATTAACCAAACATGTTACTAATCTCGTAATGAAAAGAATGATTAAAACACCACTGGCAATGTTAACCTTTTATTTTAGCAACAAAACAAAAACGAAATAAAGTAATTAAAACAATAAACTATGAAAGAATTTTATTGTATATGTGTGCGTTTATTTTACGTGAACGTAAACAAACAGTAATAAAACCTTTATTATTATTTTAAAAATATTTGAGGGCATTGTCATGATTTTTGGTGTTGTGTGTTTTTTTTTGTGTGTGTGTGTGTGTGTGTGTGTGTGTGTGTGTGTGTGTGTGTGTGAAGAAGAGATTCCTTTTTTTTAACGTAAACGAAAACGAGGAAAATAGAATGAAACTTTATCTTGCTATTTTCTTGCAGATTAAAAACTTGGGTGGCCATATTTATGATTCATTAATGTAGAGACAAAGTGGTTACTCCCCAGATTTGAGTTTTTCTCTTAGCTGCGATAAATTCATTTTGTCAATTGTCTGTGAACTTTGTCAAAAATTTATTGAATTGAAAAATCCCTGAATTGTTTTTACGTCTTCTATCTTAAATTTGATGAGCTAAGCGGCTCAGCGTATTCCGATTCTTTCCGTTACCTGCAGGAAAATGCTCCTGAAAGTTTGGCTTTATCGCGGCACCAAAATATCATAAGTACCACCAATTCGTTAACGGTCAGACTTTTATTAATACACGACATCTAATTTTAGCATTTTCTGCTGATACCAGTTTTGCGCGAAAATAAGGCATTTGAATTCGTCTTTGATTAAATATGATAACTTGAAATCGTACAATTCTTATTCATTATCACCACAAACGTCAACTAATCTTGCTGGTCATCCTTAAATATATTAAGACATTTCCATTTTTTAAGAAAAAGTTATGATTTGGGCCCACACGGTAAAGATAATAATTTAAATGTCTGTGACAACTCTAGATCTATTGTTTGTACCCAATTTTCTAGGTAATAAGCGTACCGTTTTTTGTTTGACTATTCTTTGCAGTCCACATTAACAACGTCTTCATATCGTCTGTATAAAGTATCAAATGTTTTATCATTTTCTGGCACATACTCAAAAGTTTTTGTGGAACTATAAATCGTACCCTAGGATAAAGTAGAATCATTTTCAGCAATAATAATTTTTTTATTTGATTCTGTCGTTCTTCACTTTTCAATAATGCTGGTAGAAGTTATTCCTCATTTTATTGTTGTTATAGTTTTCTCTGTTGTTGCACCTCCTGTGTCTTTAGTCGTTCTTCCATTCTCTGTAGCCTTTAATCACAATTCTGAAGTTTGCTAATATCCAAAAAACAAAAACAAAAAAAAGAACGGATGTTTTTTATGTGGAAGAAAATAAGAGAGAAAAAAAAGCAGGAATTACAACAAAAGAAAAGAACAGTAATTACGATTTTTCTAACATATAACAGAATAGGAGGGACAAAAACAATTAAAAAATCTAGTAATGATTTTTTTTTACTTATAGCAAATAGAAGAGAGGGAAAATATCTACTTACAATTGTTTTCCATCCTTAAAATCCCGTTCGGTCCTTAATGTTCATGCGATAATTAAAAAATGTTCACATTTGTTATAACGCAGCAAAATTTTTGGGAACTGTTTGTATCACAAAGTCGGTGCAAAAGTTTTCCATGTAAAAGCATATGCACACACACACACACACACACACACACACACACACACACGCGCACAGACATATATATATATATATATATATAATAGCAAATAGTTAATAAACATGTTAAAACACTTTGGAAAACAGTTAAAAACATTTTTAATTTGAAAAGGAAACACTAAATAATAATAATAATAATAATAATAATAATAATAATAATAATAATAATAATAATACTAATATCCACTTATATAGTGTTTCCTTTTCAAATTAAATATGGTTTAATTATTTTTCAAAGTGTTTTTTAAGATATTTTATAAACTATTAGCTCTCATTATAAGCTCTATCTCCTATTTGGTTTTATCGAGCTTTTACATCCGGTAGAGATTACTTTATTAATATTAATTCTTTAATATTTATAATATACTTTAGTTTTACCATCTTGGATCATTTTTGTAAATTTAATTGTACTTTTTATTTTATATATATATATATATATATATATATATATGTGTGTGTGTGTGTGTGTGTGTGTGTGTGTGTGTGCATATAAATATATATATATGCATATATATATATATGTATATATATATTGTTTAATAGGTAGACCCCCCCCAAAAAAACGGACCCCGTGTAAACTTTATGTGATATCTCAATTATTTACCCACCGATTTCCCTTATTTTTAAGGACATGGAAGAATCAACGACCATGAGTACACCAATACCCCAGTGGGAGCTGGGGCAAGAATACACTGTGTTAAATTTTACTACAAGACTGGATCGTTTAAGACAACCCAGGACAGTTTAATGTGTCAGTTCGAATGTGAAAAGGCTCGATCCAAAAGCATAATTCAGAACTGGGTGGACCACTTCGGGAAGTATTGGACCGTGGAGAACCTTAACGCAGCCAGAGAGAACCGTCCAAGCCACTCGGGACGTCCCAAGAAGCGAAAGAGTGAGAGAGTCTCTCCAGCAGAGTCCGAAACGCTCTGTGCGTAAGCGAAGTCAGTCCCTCTGTATGCCCCGTGAGACTTGCAGGAGAGTGCTGATGAACGATATCAGGGCTT